>NC_137149.1:132190662-132446042 GCF_951394435.1 Stenella coeruleoalba | reverse complement strand
TTGGGTTGTTTGTTTTTTTGTTATTGAGCTGCATGACATTCTTATAAATTTTGGAGATTAATCCTTTGTCAGTTGCTTCATTTGCAAATATTTTATCCCATTCTGAGGGTTGTCTTTTGGTCTTGTTTATGGTTTCCTTTGCTGTGCAAAAGCTTTGAAGTTTCATTAGGTCCCATTTGTTTATTTTTGTTTTTATTTCCATTTCTCTAGGAGGTGGGTCAAAAAGGATCTTGCTATGATTTATGTCATAGAGTGTTCTGCCTATGTTTTCCTCTAAGAGTTTGATAGTTTCTGGCCTTACATTTAGATCTTTAATCCATTTTGAGCTTATTTTTGTGTATGGTGTTAGAGGGTGATCTAATCTCATACTTTTACATGTACCTGTCCAGTTTTCCCAGCACCACTTATTGAAGAGGCTGTCCTTTCTCCACTGTACCTTCCTGCCTCCTTTATCAAAGATAAGGTGACCATATGTGCATGGGCTTATCTCTGGGCTTTCTATCCTGTTCCATTGATCTATCTTTCTGTTTTTGTGCCAGCACCATACTGTCTTGATTACTGTAGCTTTGTAGTATAGTCTGATGTCAGGGAGCCTGATTCCTCCAGCTCCGTTTTTCGTTCTCAAGATTGCTTTGGCTATTCGGGGTGTTTTGTGTTTCCATACAAATTGTGAAATATTTTGTTCTAGTTCTGTGAAAAATACCAGTGGTAGTTTGATAGGGATTGCATTGAATCTGTAGATTGCTTTGGGTAGTAGAGTCATTTTCACAATGTTGATTCTTCCAATCCAAGAACATGGTATATCTCTCCATCTATTTGTATCATCTTTAATTTATTTCATCAGTGTCTTATAATTTCCTGCATACAGGTCTTCTGTCTCCTTAGGTAGGTTTATTCCTAGATATTTTATTCTTTTTGTTGCAATGGTAAATGGGAGTATTTCCTTGATTTCACTTTCAGATTTTTCATCATTAGTGTATAGGAATGCCAGATATTTCTGTGCATCGATTTTGTATCCTGCTACTTTACCAAATTCATTGATTAGCTCTAGTAGTTTTCTGGTAGCACCTTTAGGATTCCCTATGTATAGTATCATGTCATCTGCAAACAGTGACAGCTTTACTTCTTCTTTTCTGATTTGGATTCCTTTTATTTCCTTTTCTTCTCAGATTGCTGTGGCTAAAACTTCCAAAACTATGTTGAATAAGAGTGGTGAGAGTGGGAAACCTTGTCTTCTTCCTGATCTTAGTGGAAATGCTTTTAGTTTTTCACCATTGAGGACAATGTTGGCTGTGGGTTTGTCATATATAGCCTTTATTATGTTGAGGATAGTTCCCTCTATGCCTACTTTCAGGAGGGTTTTTATCATAAATGGGTGTTGAATTTTGTCAAAAGCTTTCTCTGCCTCTATTGAAATGATCATATGGTTTTTCTCCTTCAGTTTGTTAATATGGTATATCACATTGATTGTTTTGCATATACAGAAGCATCCTTGCATTCTTGGAATAAACCCCACTTGATCATGGTGTATGATCCTTTTAATGTGCTGTTGGATTCTGTTTGCTAGTATTTTGTTGAGGATTTTTGCATCTATGTTCATCAGTGATATTGGCCTGTAGTTTTCTTTCTTTGTGACATGCTTGTCTGGTTTGGGTATCAAGGTGATGGTGGCCTCATAAAATGAGTTTGGGAGTGTTCCTCCATCTGCTATATCTTGGAAGAGTTTGAGAAGAATAGGTGTTAGCTCTACCCTAAATGTTTGATAGAATTCACCTGTGAAGCCATCTGGTCCTGGGCTTTTGTTTGTTGGAAGATTTTTAATCACAGTTTCAATTTCAGTGCTTGTGATTGGTCTGTTCATATTTTCTGTTTCTTCCTGATTCAGTCTTGGCACGTTGTGCATTTCTAAGAATTTGTCCATTTCTTCCAGGTTGTCCATTTTATTGGCATAGAGTTGCTTGTAGTAATCTCTCATGATCTTTTGTATTTCTCCAGTGTCAGTTGTTACTTCTCCTTTTTCATTTCTAATTCTATTGATTTGAGTCTTTTCCCTTTTTTTCTTGATGAGTCTGGCTAATGGTTTATCAATTTTGTTTATCTTCTCAAAGAACCAGCTTTTAGTTTTTATTGATCTTTGCTCTCGTTTCCTTCTTTTTCATTTATTTCTGATCTGATTTTTATGATTTCTTTCCTTCTGCTAACTTTGGGGTTTTTTTGTTCTTCTTTCTCTAATTGCTTTAGGTGCAAGGTTAGGTTGTTTATTCGAGATGTTTCCTGTTCCTTAAGGTAGGATTGTATTGCTATAAACTTCCCTCTTAGAACTGCTTTTGTTGCATCCCATAGATTTTGGGTCGTTGTGTCTCCATTGTCATTTGTTTCTAGGTATTTTTTAATTTCCTCTTTGATGTCTTCAGTGATCACTTCGTTATTAAGTAGTGTATTGTTTAGCCTCCATGTGTTTGTATTTTTTACAGATCGTTTCCTGTAATTGATATCTAGTCTCATAGCGTTGTGGTCAGAAAAGATACTTGAAACAATTTCAATTTTCTTAAATTTACCAAGGCTTGACTTGTGACCCAGGATATGATCTATCCTGGAGAATGTTCCATGAGCACTTGAGAAAAATGTGTATTCTGTTGTTTTTGGATGGAATGTCCTATAAATATCAATTAAGTCCATCTTGTTTAATGTGTCATTTAAAGCTTGTGTTTCCTTATTTATTTTTATTTTGGATGATCTTTCCATTGGTGAAAGTGGGGTGTTAAAGTCCCCTACTATGAAGGCTTCCCTGGTGGCGCAGTGGTTGAGAGTCCGCGGGTGGTTGGACGCGGGTTCTTGCCAGGTCTGGGAGGATCCCACATGCTGTGGAGCCATGAGCCATGAGCCATGAGCCATGGCCGCTGAGCCTGCACGTCTGGAGCCTGTGCTCCACAACGGGAGAGGCCACAACAGTGAGAGGCCCGCGTACCGCAAAAAAAAAAAAAAAAAAAGTCCCCTATTATGAATGTGTTACTGTCGATTTCCCCTTTTATGGCTGTTAGTATTTGCCTTATGTATTGAGGTGCTCCTATGTTGGGTGCATAAATATTTACAATTTTTATATCTTCTTGGATTGGTCCCTTGATCATTATGTAGTGTCCTTCTTTGTCTCTTCTAATAGTCTTTGTTTTAAAGTCTATTTTGTCTGATATGAGAATTGCTACTCCAGCTTTCTTTTGGTTTCCATTTGCATGAAATATCTTTTTCCATCCCCTTACTTTCTGTCTGTATGTGTCTCTAGGTCTGAAGTGGGTCTCTTGTAGACAGCAAATATATGGGTCTTGTTTTTGTATCCATTCAGCCAATCTGTGTCTTTTGGTGGGAGCATTTAGTCCATTTACAGTTAAGGTAATTATCAATATGTATGTTCCTATTCCCATTTTCTTAATTGTTTTCGGTTCGTTATTGTCAGTCTTTTCCTTCTCTTGTGTTTCTTGCCTAGAGAAGTTCCTTTAGCAGTTGTCGTAAAGCTGGTTTAGTGGTGCTGAACTCTCTCAGCTTTTGCTTGTCTGTAAAGGTTTTAATTTCTCCATCAAATCTGAATGAGGTCCTTGCTGGGTAGAGTAATCTTGGTTGCAGGTTTTCCTCCTTCATCACTTTAAATATGTCCTGCCACTCCCTTCTGGCTTGCAGAGTTTCTGCTGAAAGATCAGCTGTTAACCTTATGGGGATTCCCTTGTGTGTTATTTGTTGTTTTCCCTTGCTGCTTTTAATATGTTTTCTTTGTATTTAATTTTTGACAGTTTGATTAATATATGTCTTGGCATATTTCTTCTTGGATTTATCCTGTATGGGACTCTCTGTGCTTCCTGGACTTGATTAACTATTTCCTTTCCCATATTAGGGAAGTTTTCAACTATAATCTCTTCAAATATTTTCTCAGTCCCTTTCTTTTTCTCTTCTTCTTCTGGAACCCCTATAATTCAAATGTTGGTGCGTTTAATGTTGTCCCAGAGGTCTCTGAGACTGTCCTCAGTTCTTTTCATTCTTTTTTCTTTATTCTGCTCTGCAGTAGTTATTTCCACTATTTTATCTTCCAGGTCACTTATCCGTTCTTCTGCCTCAGTTATTCTGCTATTGATCCCATCTAGAGTATTTTTACTTTCATTTATTGTGTTGTTCATCGTTGTTTGTTTCATCTTTAGTTCTTCTAGGTCCTTGTTAAATGTTTCTTGAATTTTGTCCATTCTATTTCCAAGATTTTGGATCATCTTTACTATCATTATTCTAAATTCTTTTTCAGGTAGACTGCCTATTTCCTCTTCATTTGTTAGGTCTGGTGGGTTTTTATCTTGCTCCTTCATCTGCTGTGTGTTTTTCTGTCTTCTCATTTTGCTTATCTTACTGTGTTTGGGGTCTCCTTTTTGCAGGCTGCAGGTTCGTAGTTCCCGTTGTTTTTGGTGTCTGTCCCCAGTGGCTAAGGTTGGTTCAGTGGGTTGTGTAGGCTTCCTGGTGGAGGGGACTAGTGCCTGTGTTCTGATGGATGAGGCTGGATCTTGCCTCTCTGGTGGGCAGGTCCACGTCTGGTGGTGTGTTCTGGGGTGTCTGTGGACTTACTATGATTTTAGGCAGCCTTTGTGCTAATGGGCGGGGCTGTGTTCCTGTCTTGCTAGTTGTTTGTCATAGGATGTCCAACACTGTAGCTTGCTGGTCGTTGAGTGAAGCTGGGTGCTGGTGTTGAGATGGAGATCTCTGGGAGATTTTCGCCGTTTGATATTATGTGGAGCTGGCAGGTCTCTTGTGGACCAGTGTTCTGAAGTTGGCTCTCCCACCTCAGAGGCACAGCACTGACTCCTGGCTGCAGCACCAAGAGCCTTTCATCCACACAGCTCAGAATAAAAGGGAGAAAAAGTAGAAAGAAAGAATTAGTAGAAGTAGAAATAAAGAAAGGAGGGAGGGAGGGAGGGAGAAAGGAGGGAGGGAAGGAAGGAAAAGAAGAAAGAAAGAAGATAAAGTAAAATAAAATAAAGTAAGATAAAATATAATAAAGTTATTAAAATAAAAAAAAATTATTAAGAAAACAACAACAAAAAAAACCAGACGGATAGAACCCTAGGACAAATGGTGGAAGCAAAGCTATACAGGCAAAATTTCACACAGAAGCATACACATACACACTCACCAAAAGAGGAAAAGGGGAAAAAATCATAAATCTTGCTCTCAAAGTCCACCTCCTCAATTTAGGATGATTCGTTGTCTATTCATGTATTCCACAGCTGCAGGTACATCAAGTTGATTGTGGAGCTGTAATCCGCTGCTTCTGAGGCTGCTGGGAGAGATTTCCCTTTCTTTTCTTTGTTCTCACAGCTCCCAGGGGCTCAGCTTTGGATTTGGCCCCGCCTCTGAGTGTGGGTCGCCGGAGGGCGTCTGTTCTTCGCTCAGACAGGACAGGGTTAAAGGAGCCGCTGATTCGGAGGCTCTGGCTCACTCAGGCCGGGGGGGAGGGAGGGGCACGGAGTGCGGGGCGGGCCTGCGGCGGCAGAGGCCGACGTGACGTCGCGCCAGCATGACGTTGCACCAGCCTGAGGCGCGCCGTGCGTTCTCCCGGGGGAGTTGTCCCTGGATCCCGGGACCCTGGCCGTGGCGGGAGGTACAGGCTCCCCGGAAGGGGGGTGTGGATAGTGACCTGTGCTCGCACACAGGCCCCTTGGTGGCGGCAGCAGCAGCCTTAGCGTCTCATCCTCGTCTCTGGGGTCCGCGCTTTTAGCCGCGGCTCGCGCCCGTCTCTGGAGCTCCTTTAAGCGGCGCTTTTAATCCCCTCTCCTCGCGCACCAGGAAACAAAGAGGGAAGAAAAAGTCTCTTGCCTCTTCCGCAGGTCCAGACTTTTCCCCGGACTCCCTCCCGGCTAGCCGTGGCTTACTAACCCCCTGCAGGCTGTGTTCACGCCGCCAACCCCAGTCCTCTCCCTCTCCTTCCAACCGAAGCCCGAGCCTCAGCTCGCAGCCCCGCCCGCCCCAGCGGGTGAGCAGACAAGCCTCTCGGCCTGGTGAGTGCTGGTCGGCCCTGATCCTCTGTGCGGGAATCTCTCCGCTTTGCCCTCCGCACCCCTGTTGCTGTGCTGTCCTCCGTGGCCCCGAAGCTTTCCCCCTCCGCTACCCACAGTCTCCGCCCGTGAAGGGGCTTCCTAGTGTGTGGAAAGCTTTTCTCCTTCACAGCTCCCTCCCACTGGTGCAGGTCCCGTCCCTATCCTTTTGTCTCTGTTTATTCTCTTTTCTTTTGCCCTACCCAGGAACGTGGGGGGGGGGTGGTTTCTTGCTTTTTGGGAGGTCTGAGGTCTTCTGCCAGCGTTCAGTAGGTGTTCTGTAGGAGTTGTTCCACGTGTAGATGTATTTCTGGTGTATCTGTGGAGAGGAAGGTGATCTCCGCGTCTTACTCTTCCGCCATGTTCCCGGAAGCCTCAAGGCTTTAATTTTTTTTTTTTTAGCGGTACGCAGGCCTCTCCCTGCTGTGGCCTCTCGCGTTGCGGAGCACAGACTCCAGACGCACAGGCTCAGCGGCCATGGCTCACGGGCCCAGCTGCTCGGCGGCATGTGGGATCTTCCCGGACCGGGGCACGAACCCTTGTCCCCCGCATCGGGAGGCGGACTCTCAACCACTGCGTCGCCAGGGAATCCCAAGGCCCGAATTTTTTTAAATTAACATATCTTTTGCTTCATGAAAAGCATCAATGAGTGAAACTGGCATTCGTATTACTATTATCATCATTAGTATTTTTATTTCAAGTATACTATAAGCACATTGGGTGTCATTACCTTGATTTGTGCTTAAGTACTGTTTCTCCTGCTGTAGCTTTGCACCATCAATGTAAATGCCAACACTGGAAAAGACCCTAACATCATAATATTGTTATGAAAATATCTTTGACCTCATAGACTCCCTGAAAGTATCTCAGGGGTTCCCAGGGGTATGGATATCACACTTTTAGAAACACTGATCTAGATCCTCAACTGCCTTTTTTTTTTTGGTTTACATTTTTGACATATTATAGAAGCAGACTAAGTGAAAAAAATTGCGGGACATGAAAGTTTAATTATTTTACAGATTATAAGTTTTTACAAGAGTTTTTATAAAAGAAATAACAATATATTTCACACTATACACAAAGAATTTCTAAAAGTCCAAAACTATTTGTTCTCAAATTTATGTTGGAAATGAGGATGAAAAAGAGAATTCAAGCTTTCTGGTACTTGCTTGTTCAACAAATATTTTAAAATACTATTAAGTTATCCAGAAATGAGAAATGAGAAAATTTAGAATTGATAAATATATATTGATATACTTTTGTTGTTGTTTTTAATTTTCTATTTAATGAATTTATATGCCCTTTGCCCATTTATCCTGATACAATTTTATTAAACATTTTTAATAACTTAAAATCTATTACTTATGTGTATGCTTCATAGAGCAAATTTCATTTGTCTATTTAAACGAATGTTTATTTTTATTTTAGGTAGAAGAATCCTGGTATTAAATCAATTCTGTGAGCATGGCCAGTGCTGCTACAAAGTAAGTAGAAAGGTTATATGAAATCCAGAGTCCTTGCCGCACAAAGTTCTCTGTCTTTTTCCCCCTCTTTCTTCCTTCCTCCCTCCTTTTCCTTTTTTCCTGTCTTCCATTTGTTTTGGAAAGTTTGTTTTTTAAAAAAATTATCCACAGCAAACTTTCTTCAGTCTGAAAAAAAAACAGGTATTACCTATGTTTCTATTTTCTTTTTAAAAGAAACAATCTAATCTTGCTAAAATGTATCTCTTGGAATGAATCTGAAATAATTATCACACATCACTCTGTCCTTCCTTTTCAAGTATCTCTGTGAATCCCTTTCCACATAGAGGAAGGTTATTGTCAGGTCTATTCCGTATAGCAGTACTAGTACCAGCGTAATGGACAGGTCACTCTGCTCTTGTATTCTAGGAGTGGGTAGCAGTTAAGAGCTCAGGCTCTGGAGTAAAGTGGCCTTGGGTCTCAATCCTGTATCTATTGACCTTGGTGAAGTTACTTAACCTCAAAAGCTTTGGTTTCTTCGTCTGTAAAAATGGACCAACATTAGTACCTACTACATGAAGTTTAATTGAGATAATACATGCATTGTACTTAGCACAGTGACTGGCACATAGTTTAAGTAAGGTATGCTTGTTATTACTTCTGAGTCTCCGTGTCCTCAGCATTCATGTTACATGACATACAAGGGTTCTGACAATAAATGCTAATTCCTTTCTGTTTGGTTGACTTTTGTGCTGATAAAATTTCTGAAAACTATTGGTCCTTGTCAAAAAGAAAATCTATTGGTAGAAGGAGGATCACAAATTTATACACATGAATGTAAAATGAACATATGCAGTTTATGTTCTCTCTCATGTATTTGATCTTTCTTTCAAGGGTCTAATCTACAGAGTAGCAAAGTGGAACAATTTTTTCTAATCCAATAATTTTAGTCTAATCCAATTTAAGTCTTTAGGCAACCTAATATGTTTTTGGTCTAAATCCCAGTATTTTGGTCTCCTCCTTCTCAGCCTCCTTCTCTCCAACATGGTGTCTGTGTATACTGAAGGGGGTATCCTGTGGTGAAGGGAAAGAGATGGTCTCCAAGATGTTTTTTCAAGGCTCTGTACTGTCCTTTTGTCCCTATGGAAATGCCTCTTGTTTACCTGTGACTACTGCTTGCCCTGTTAGAGGCTGAGGTTGTTGTCTATTCTCTAGAAATCCAGGTTCAGGGCCAGGGGCTCTTTGGTAATTAGCCTTAAGATCTCTGTGACATCCACTCAGTCCCTGGAACACTTTGCCCTTGCCACACTTGACTTCGAGCCAAGTCAGACTATGAGCTGACTTCTGTGTGCTATGTTGGGGTCAGGTGGGAACATCTATTTTAGGAGAACTCAGCAAAGACCCTTCTTCTGCCTAATCACACGATGCTACAGCTTTTACTTGGTTGCCACCACCCACCCCTTCCCTACGTAAAGTAGGACAAAAGTGCTTGTGTTTTAGGCATTTCCCTAAATTGAATACTCTGAGATAGGAGAGCAGGACACATATATCTCACCTACCTTTGCCCGCTTTTGTTCAACCAGGCTGGAAGGGTGGGCTTCCCACCTCCTTTATGCCACATCCTGGATTCTGTGATCTGGTGCACCAACCCTGCATCTCCACGTGCTTAAAGTGGGCTTAAAGTGGTGTTTTGTGAGGTAGACAACTTTTTCTCTCTTTGTCCTGACAGCCTGGCTTTCAAGTCCACTTTCTTCCTTAAAGAGTTCAAAAAGTTAGCTCTGAGAATCAAAGTTGAGCAATACTGCCTTTGTTCTAGGCTCTTTCCTTCCCTAGAGCAGTAAACCTCAGGCTCAAATTGGTGAAGAAAAGCTGAAAGGGGGAAATTAAGAACACTGTTTTAATATTCACAACATAAGATCTGCTGTTATGTTAATTTACCAATGTTTGTCTAACTACAAAACCCATGCTTTTTCCAATGCACACTTTTGGCAATGGGTAAGTCCATGGTCTTTTAGGGCAAGATAGAAGAAAATTAGAAATCAGAGGATATAAAGAGACTTGAAGTAGTTGGAGTTTGGAAGCAAGCAGCGAGGAAGGAGAGAGAGAGACATATTTAAGATTCTCTGAGAGCGCTCATGCCAAGTATTACTGCTGTAGAAATGGAAGTGCGCCTGATGATTTTATGATGCTGCCTTCAACTTACATGCCCTCATTTTAAAGAGCTATTAGTGAAATGATTACTTGGAGTCCAACACAGATTGTTCTCATCGAATTGTATATTCAAAATAATTAGGTTATAATCCAAAATATTGTTGTTATTAGGTAGCATTTCTTTAACACTTCAATGTTTGTTTTGAGATCACCTAAAATGAATGAAGACACTAGAGTCAGTCTGTCCGGGTTTGAGTCCTGGACCACACTCACAGGGCATGTGAGAATTTCAGTTTTCTCATTTATAAAATGAGGATTATTATCGTCAACATTTATTGAGTGTTTTTGTACACCAGGCACTCTTCTAAGCACTTGTATATTAACTTATGTAATCGATAAAAAACCTCAGGATGTATTACTGTCATCTGTTTGGAGATAACACAACTGTGTCTCTGAGAATTAAGTTATTTGTTCGTGATCCTATAGTTAGTTAGAGGTGAAAGTGGGATTAGAACCTAGGCAGTGTGGCTCTAGATCTGAATGATAACAGCTAACACTTTTTTTTTTTTTTTTTGCGGTACGCGGGCCTCTCACTGCTGCGGCCTCTCCCGCTGCGGAGCACAGGCTCCGGACGCGCAGGCTCGGCGGCCATGGCTCACGGGCTTAGCCGCTCCGCGGCATGTGGGATCTTCCCGGACCGGGGCACGAACCTGTGTCCCCTGCATCGGCAGGTGGACTCGCAACCACTGCGCCACCAGGGAAGCCTGCTAACACTTTTTAATATATTCTATGCCAGGGCTGAACTAAGCACTCTATGTCCTATAAGAGGGAAACTCTTTTAATCTCATTTTATAGATTAGAAAACTGAGCATGGTGAGGTTAAGTATTTTGCTCAAGCTGACACTACTAGTAAATGTGGAGCCAGATCCACGTAGTCTGGCTCCAGAGTTTGTGCTGTCTACCTTCCTGCTAAACTGTCTCAAAGGAATTTCATGAGCAATAACTGAGCAAATCCATGTGCAATACTTAGCACAGCACTTGGCACAGAGAAAATGCTAGATAAATACTAATTAATTATTAGTAACCAGGAAACCCTATTAACTGGCAAATACCATGGAGATCCCTTAAGAATGGAGTGTTCTGTACAGGTAAACCTTTTGTTATATGTGTTATTCTTGTACCTATGCCCATTATTTGGTTTTATATAATTTCATTCATTCATTCATTCAATCAGTCAGTCTTGCCTCATGTTACTTTTAATGTGCCAACACTGTGCAAGGTGTTCTGGTATGTGATGGGCGGATACCTTTGAAAAAAGGCTCATAGACTTGTTGTACTGAAGTTAAAGATGCACTAAACAACTTTTGTAAAAATTCCATACTAGCAGTAGGGCTTCTCTAACTAGCTAATTTCAGTTGTTTGGAAGAAATGTATCCTGGACTTGGGTGATACCTACCAACACTGTGCCATTTAGCTCCTTCAAGCTAAGTTTTTGCACCTGTCTTGTAACATTTTCACATGCATAACTTTGATGTGCTTTATCTCTTAATCTGGAAGCTGTGTGCCAAAACTTTATAGCTTTTCACTTAATGTCTTACTCTGTGTTATTTCCTTAAATATTTTAAAAACACAGCCTCTGTTCTAAATGCCATCTTGCTTCTGCTAAGGGGAGAGAGTCTGGATAGCCTAAAAACACAGGTTTCAGAATCAGAGCATTAGTTCAAAGCCAGTTCTTTTGGCTCTTCGAGCTCTAGCATGTTATTTAACCACGTTGAACCTCAGCTTCCTCATTTATGACTGGGGATAATAATTTCTATCCTGCAGGATTCCTGGGTGATTAAGCAATGAAGGCAAAACCTTCAAAACCTCCTTGTTCCTCTAAGACACTCTATTTGTGCATTATATTTCTATATTTCTACTGCATTATTATTATTCTAATGTTAAGAAAGTATAATTTCATCTTTTTGTAGTTTGGAGTCATAAACAGTTGGTCATTACTTTTCTAAAATCCATTTGCTTTTTTTGTATGAGTAAATCCTGTTTTTTCTTTTTCTTCCAGTTTTTCCATAGTGATAGAAATGGAGTGATGCAATGCAATTTTAGGCTGTTGCAAATATGTTAGGGGGAATAAATTCTTATCATTATGGGTACCAACATAGTAGATTAGATAGGGTGATGAGGAAAGAAAGTGACCCAAGTAGAATTTTAACTCAATAAAAAGAGGAAAGTTAAGGAAAAAAAACGATTTCAAAATTGATTTGAATAAAGAGAAGAATCAAAACAATGAGATCTACCTTGACTTTTGCAAGCCAACATTTGAAATTATAAAACAATTGAATCTCAGAATTTGAGAGGCTCTTAAAAGCCACAGGGGGTCTAGTATCTGCCACAGGAATCCCATCCACAGCATCTCTGCTGGATGGTCATCCAGCCTTGCTTTCTAGAGAGAAGGGGCTTTTGTCTTTGTGAAGAATTATAAGGCCGTTCTTATGGCTACAAAGTGCTCTGTTAGTCTGATTGAGATGCCCTTTCACAAAAAATAGCATTCTCGGAAAGATCACGTAATTATCTCTTATAGGAAAGTCCTTCAAATATTCAAAGATAGTACTTTCTTCAAATTAAACAACCTC
Organism: Stenella coeruleoalba; assembly: GCF_951394435.1. NCBI lineage: Eukaryota > Metazoa > Chordata > Mammalia > Artiodactyla > Delphinidae > Stenella > Stenella coeruleoalba. Next base: position 132,433,739 of record NC_137149.1, on the reverse strand, counting down.
TTCTCTTAATTGTTCTCTACTGGTTGCCAATGTTTCCCTTAGAATGTAGAGCACAGAACAGGCATGATTAACAAGTATTTTTTCATACAGATTGTTGTTAAGCCAGATCTATCCCCTACTGCCATGTGGATTATTTTTATCACCTGAAAGAAGATTTTAGTAATACCTGAATCAGGATTTAAACTGACACCCAAATGGTTTCAAAGGTATGGTTTTACTAGTACCATATTACTCTACTATAGCCTCCATTCTAGGCACAAGAAACTGATTTTTTCCAAATACCCCACATTCCTCCCATTGCCATAATTCTCCACAAGCTGTCACTTCCGCCTGTAATGCTTCTTCTCGTTTCAGTTCTTGTAAATTTTCACTCAGCTCTCCATAATCAGAAGAACTTCACCTTTTGCTCCTCAGGCCTGACCCTGCCACCTAAGACAGACAGTTCTTTCTTCATGATCTCACACAACAGACTTCTTCTGTGTTTATTGAGAAGAAAATGGAGGCAGGGATCCAGGTGGTTGTCATTTTAAAATCAGCTTGATTAAAAAATTTTTTTATTGTTTTTAATTTTTATTGAAATGTAGTTGATTTACAATGTGTTAGTTTCAGGTATACAGCAAAGTGATTCAGTTTCTTATATATATACATATATATTCTTTTTTAGATTCTTTTCAATTATAGGTTATTACAAGATATGGAGTATACTTCCCTGTGCTATACAGGAGGTGCTTGTTGCTTACCTATTTTATATATAGTAGTGTGTGTCTGTTAATCCCAAACTCCTAATTTATCCCTCTCCCACTTTTCCCTTTGGTAACCATAAGTTTTTCTTCTATGACTGTGAGTCTATTTCTGTTTTATAAATAAGTTCATTTGTATTATTTTTTTAGACTCCACATATGAGTGATATTATATGATAGTTGTCTTTGTCTGACTTAGTATGATAATCTCTAGATCCATCCATGTTGCTACAAATGGCATTATTTCCTTCTTTTTATGGCTGAGTAATATTCCACTGTGTATATAGAACACATTTTCTTTATCCATTCATCTGTCAATGGACACTTATGTTGCTTCTATGTCTTGGCTATTGTAAATAGTGCTGCTGTGAACATTGGGGTGCATGTATCTTTTCGAATTACAGTTTTCTCTGAATATATTCCCAAGAGTGGGATCCCTGGATCATATGGTAATCCTGTTTTTAGTTTTTTAAGGAACCTCCATACTGTTCTCCACAGTGGCTGCACAAATGTACGTTCCCACCAACAGTGTAAGAGGGTTCCCTTTTCTCCACACCCTCTCCAGCATTTATTATTTGTAGACTTTTTAACGATGGTCATTCTGACTGAGCTTGATTTTATTCAAAATAAACTCACAGAGGATTAACTATGTCTGCAATGCCTTTGAAACAAGAATATTTGAATCAAATCTTTTTTCAGAATTTACTTATTTAAGATAGAGCTGGAAATATTTCAGGAACAGATATTTAGAGGTCTTTAATCAAGAAATCCTATAAATCTCCCAAAACATTGTAGTTTTCTAAAAGTTTTCAGTAAAATTCAAATCTATCTTTTAAATAATAGAAGCAAAGAAAATAGGTTACTTTTAGTGTTACGTGCTTCTGAACAATTTTAAGAGAATATTTTTAAGTAAGGAAACATTTTAGAAATGGATTTTTCACTTTTTAAAACATCAGGTAGCTTGCTTTCCATCAAGTCATATTTTATTTTATATTTTCTTATTGCATATTAATCACAGAAATGAGTATTTTACTTAATATTATTTAACAGACACATTTATAAAAACTAACTAATATCTTATTTCTACTGAGAATTTCCCTGAGGATTTTCTTGTTTCTGAGTTTTAAGGATAGTAAGATTGCCTGATACCTAATGACTAAGGGGATTAATTTACATTATATTTAGAAACAACTTCCCACATGTTACTACATCCAAGTGTTAGCCAACAGTTTTAGCTTGAGCAAAAACAGCTTTATTTTCTTTACCTGATACCCACAAACCCTGACTAGGTTTTTTATTTTTGTTTTTAATCACCATTTGATTTTGAACAATGCTGCTGTGAGTCTATTTTTCTCATTTATGTTAATAGCGTGATCTACCTTAACACATTAATGAAACTCTGTTCCTTTCAAGATTTTTACTTTCTGAAGAATATAAATCAATAAAGTCTGCAGAGTTCAAGGAGGAGGTCTTGATGTAGTTGAATATAAAAAAATCCAATATATTTAATCGCAGCATGTATTGAAGTAATGGGACGGAAGTCATTTAAAAATAGATAGCTGTTATAGTAATTTACCCTTCGGCATGGATTTATCAGCCACAGGAGAGAATCAAAAAGTTCTTTTGAAGCACTTGAATTTCCTGTCCTTATTCTTAAAGTTACTTTGAAATTTGAGAGAGAGAAGCATTGCAGCTGTTGGCCAAAGAGCTACCAAATAGGACATATGTTTAAAGCAGAGAATGGTGCTAGATTCTTATTGAAAAGGACGCACAGAGCCTGATAGTGTCATAAATAACTAACAACAACAAAAAATGGAGATTGTTGAGTGACTTTTAGACTCGGGAAATTAAAGAATCAGAGAATCTTTTTAATGAGGGAAGGGGAACTTTCTTTGCATTTATTAAGATTATCTGAGATATCAAATGCATTTCAGACAGATGGTATAAAGTAGTGTCTGGGTCAGGTGGGGACAATGGCCTTCTGGAATGCATATACCCAGCCACAGAGGGGGCTTCCATTCAGTACCAGTGTCTTGTTACTCTAAGGGAATGCAGGCCTTGCACACATCGTGGGATTTCTTGAGAGAAGACAGTAATCTGGATTTTAATGTGAAAGTTTCCGGGTCACTTTGCACAACTGCACAAATTGTGAACACACAGTATGCACAGTGTATGTAGTATGCCTATTTGTGAACCAAACAAAAGATTGCACAAAGGATAAATTGGCAGGCAGTTTGCAGCGTCTAGTTCAGACTGTTAGAAAAGCCTTTTATTGAACTGAGATCTATTTTTCAGTAGCTTCGGTTCCTTGGGTCTTAGGGTCTTGCAAACAAATGTAATCTTTACACATGCACACAAAAGTATTTAAAATATTTGAAGCCAGTTGTCATATTTCTTTACCTAAATTTAGGGGCTGGTAAGCCAAAGAGATAAATTGTTTGTTATGAATGAATGACAGTGAGTGTAGGCTGGTCCCTACTTTTCTCTTCTCCCTCATCTGAGTGCTAACCATCACTTTAATAATGCATCTGGAATCTTGCCTTAAATCAAATCAACATGACTGGTCTATTGTTTGGAGGCTCTGTCAATCTCTGGCCTACCCAGTGAAGAGTTCTAAGGTCTGCCACCTGTGGGGTCCTACCTGCCAAGTCCCTGAACCCATGAGAGCATGGCCGGCAGGGGATTTGGTGAGTGGGATCCTAAAATAGTCCATTGTGTCCACACCTGATGTTGAGGGAATTTAGCCCCTTGGTGACTTTACGAGCTTTAGACTATATCTTCTCTCACTAATTCCCTCTGTGTGAGGCTGGTCTCTTTTAGACTAAAAAGATCATGCTTAAAAGCCAGTGGTACAGACTATGTACTGAGCTTGCACTGTGTACAGTTCCAAGCACTGCTTTGTGTATATTGTCATTACGTGCTCGCAGCCACTCTGTGAAGTATTAGCTTTCTTTATTAGAGACAAGGAAGGAAACTGAGCACAAGAAACCCAACCATGACTACACAATTAATCAGTAGTGAAGTAGGGATGCAAACCCAGGAGTGTGGCGTCAGGATGTTTACATCTTCCTTCCTATGGCTCAGCCTAGGTCCCTGGGTCTTCACTACCAGTTACAATGCCTTCACAGACTGGAATTGGACTGTGAATAATACCCACTTTTATAGAGACCGTGATCTGCTCTCTGCCCTGTGTCTGGCCCGCAGGCAGCGTGACCCCGCCGTGTGCTTCATACTGTCTCTATAGCAACCTGCAAAGACAGTGGCAAGTGCTCTTGGGTGTCCATGTAATGGCCAAGGAAGTCTCGTTGCTTGTTGCTGACCTACCTTGCTCTCCTCCTCTTTTCATCCCATGTTACCTCTAGGCTCTGAAATCACCTTCTACCCTGACTGTACAACTTGGTGTTTGTACTTGGTCTTCTCTACATTTGAACCTTGACCTGCTTTGACTTGACTTTCTAGCATTTAATGCCTCACGCTGTCCTGGCCCTGCTAAACTTCAAACCGACATGGGTTTGCATTTGGATTCTACAACTTCGTGGCTGTAAGATTTTGAGCAAGTTAAATATCTCTCTGAGGTTTACCTTTAGCAAAATGGAGAAATTATACCTTACTTATTGAGTTATGAGAATTAACAAGCAACATATATAAAATGTCTAGCACAGTATATAACACAAAAGTGTTCAAATGATACTTATTATGACAGTCATCATTGGGAAGTAGGAACTGAGTAATTCCTAAGCAGGCCTTTAAAATCTCAACTAAGCCTCAGATAGTTGCCCAGGATAAGATGAAAGTACGTGTTGCAATCTTTGAATAGTTGGCAGCTCCAAGTTTAAAAAACTAGGCCCTAAGATATCCTTATCTATGATAAGATATGAATTTATCAAGAATGATCAATCACAATGATCTTTTATAGTATATGCAATGAAAGAAACATGTAATAAGTTTATTATGCATTCATTTAATTAAGCTACTATTTTATTAAAAAATCTGACAGGATTATGTTTATGATTATCTGATTTTTTTTTTTTTTAGCTTTGTTCTACAGTCCATCCTCTGTTAAGTACTATCTTTTGGGGGTTCAAACGAACTCCACTTACTAAAAAGTAACCCATTTATTGCTTTTTGATCATTAAGAAATGTTTGGAAAAGATAGAAAGGTATAGAAAAGAAAATTAAAATTACCCATAATTTTTTTTATAAACCAGAAATAAATGCAGATAACACTTTGGTGTGTATCCTTCTAGTCTTTCTACTTTGTAAATATATAGTAAATAGAGATATAGTAATAAGAAATAAAGATAAGAATTTCCCAAGTCATTAAATCATCCTTGAAAAGCAGATTTCAAGTGCTGGTATATGAATACCATCCTGTGGGTATATGGCTGTGTGATAACAGTTAACAAGTTATCTGATAAAATTACAATTTTTACTGCTATAAAATTAATACCTTTAAAGGATATGGCTTTCTATTTTTCCTTTCAGCATCTGAATCCTCTTTCTATGTTCAAGACTCATCCCCACTCCCAACTATAGAAGCTGAAAGAGATGCCAGACACTTGATTTGCCAGCCTCCCTTGCAGTTAGAGTGTGGGCTCTCCTAGACCTTGCATAGAAGGGTAGAGGGTTGAAGAAGTGGGGCTGTGCAGAAGAGTGCGCAGTGGTCCCAGGAGCAGCCTCAGGGATGCTTGCAAGGAAGTCACTGAGTTTAAAAGTATGAACATTTCAAGTCTCTTTATTTAAATATCCTCTTAGAAAGCTAATTTAACTTACATTCCTGTAGCCATGAACATAACCATTCTGAGTCTTCTACTTCTAAAACGTGTGTTTGCATTACACACATTACCTCAAAAGTTATTGTTAAATAGGGTGAAGATGTCAGTATAATGTGGAATTTGGTTTGGGCATAAGCAATTTCACCGCAGTTGCCAACAAGTAACAAAAACTGAGTGCAAGTTGTATTAACACAGGAGAGACAGCAAGCAACAGAAGAATATAATGCTGTGTGTGGGACCCCTTCACCTCCTGGGTAGAATCGATTTGGCCACTTGCTCGGTCTTGGAGGTGCGTGATGCTTGATTCTCCCGTATTGTTTTACAGTTTTTGTCCTTGTCTCCATGATTTGACAGTCTAATCCTTCTTTACATACTTTTCATTAAGCCAGCTTTCACTTATTTTAATGAGAAAATCCTGTATTTACTGTAGTACAATATTTCTTTAGTGTTGTAGCTTTTTGTTTGTTTTAATTAGGATTGCTATTGTTTCTGTTAGTGCTCTGGTTACAACATTACACGGGTTTTGCATGGCCTTCCCTAGCCCTATTTTTTTCTGTGAACTGTTATTTTTAGAGTGCAGTTCAGCAAAAGGAATTTTCTTAGGAATGCTGCATAGCATTCTGGGCTGTAGCAGAAGCAAGGGCAGTTCCTTCTCTTGCCCCGTCATATCAAACCCAGAGAGACTTGTTAAACATACAGATTTCAGAATCCACCTCAGATGTGATTCAGAATCTCCAGGGGGGATGGCTCTGGCAGTCTGTTAATATGTGACCCAAGTGATTCTTATGTTATACAAGTTAGGGAAAACTCTGTGCCCTAAGGTGGCACCAGACAGTCATGCTTCCTCCTCCCCAACGTTAACGCAGTATTGCCTTTGAAAAATAATTAATTACAACTGTACCACCTTTGTGACTTAAAGTGTTCTGGTCCATAGGATCCTCCACTCTGTCTGGTTTTATTTGCAACGGTCCTGTTAAGGCAAGTCTTCTCAGACTTCATTTCATCCACTCACACCAACGATGAACCCAAGTAGCCTGCACAAAGGACCTGCTCTATTTCTATTATAATACATGAACTATCAAGTATGACGTAATAACAAAAGTTTTCTCTTTAAATGATACAGACAGGCTAAGTGAATTTTTTTTTTTTTTTTTGCGGTACGCGGGCCTCTCACTGCTGTGGCCTCTCCCGTTGCAGAGCACAGGCTCTGGACGCGCAGGCTCAGTGGCCGTGGCTCACGGGCCCAGCTGCTCCACGGCATGTGGGATCTTCCCGGACCGGGGCACGAACCCGTGTCCCCTGCACCGGCAGGCGGACTCTCAACCGCTGCGCCACCAGGGAAGCCCTAAGTGAATTTTTATACAGCTTTACAAATACTAAGTGCAAATCTTGTGAAGATGGGGCTGAGATGAAGGGCAGGATAAAGATGGTGGGGGAAAGGGTGCTTTGTCAATAGAAACTTCACATGAGTTTAAACAGAAAAGCGCTTTACATTTAGAGGCTGTTTCTGTTGGTTGGTTTAACAGTTTTGGATTTGCTTTCTTGGTCTAGTCTTGAATATTTTAAAGAGGGAACTTTATTTTGTTTACTTTTCCTGTTTGAGCTAAAGTGTAGAAAAGACACATTGTTAGATTGTCGTAAAAGATTTGTTGTAAACTGTGTAATTTGTTGTAATACTCTGTAAACTCAGAGTAATAAAGATAAACCAACTCATAATGGCAATGCTTAAATTCCAGAAATTTTCTTCCATAACAGCCTTGTTCATTATTCTTCTAGTTACACCTCTGAAGCCAGAAATCCCATAGTTTACATCAACATTCAATTGGACTTGTTACTTTCTCTGCTTATTAAAGAGAAGCCCAATATATACCAGCCTATAAGCAATAAGAAATAGTTGTTTTATATTAATAACATTCCACTCCTTCCAATTATTTCCATGTGGTTAGGTAGGAGGATTTGAATGCACAGCAGTCAGTTTGGGTTGATTATCATGAAGAACCGAAGCAATAATTTTCAGGGCTTTGCATCAAGAGCAGCTTTGAATTTGGGCTCTCGTAGTGCACACCAATATGTTTGTAACTCCAGCACTAAAGTACTCTTCGTCCCCATGTGAACTGGAAGAGGCCATCTGGGAGGGTGCTGTACACAATACTATGTTATTTGGGGCCTTTACTTAAACTGGGCCCCTTCACACTGGAAAACTGATTACAAAAAAGCAGTTTTCTCGTGGTCTGGTTGTTTTTCATCATATCTAAAATCCTAGCGTGGAAGTCTAGGGCATGCAAAAGTTTCGAGCGCTAGCGCTGCCATTTAGGGAGTTCTCTTATGCCGTTTTTAGTGAGTCGGGTCAGAATTTTCCAGCTGTCCTCTCCACCTACTGCAAATACATGAAACCCTAGCAAAGCCCTTTTCACTGGTAAACACTTTGTTTAATTATAGATACATAATATATTAGTTCAGTTTCTTAATTAATTTATTTATTTTTGCTGTGTTGGGTCTTCATTTCTGTGTGAGGGCTTTCTCTAGTTCTCTAGTTTCTCAAGCGGGGGCCACTCTTCATCGCGGTGCACGGGCCTCTCGCTATCGCGGCCTCTCTTGTTGCGGAGCACAGGCTCCAGACGCGCAGGCTCAGTAGTTGTGGCTCACGGGCCCAGTTGCTCCGCGGCATGTGGGATCCTCCCAGACCAGGGCTCGAGCCCTTTTCCCCTGCATTAGCAGGCAGACTCTCAACCACTGCGCCACCAGGGAAGCCCCTATTAGTTCAATTTCTGTTTGGTATATCAAAATAATTCCACATAAGTCTGATAACACTATATGGTAAGTTACCCTCAGAGATTGAGGCAGAGTTAAGATCAACAGGAAATTTGATCATTTAGAGTTTAAAAGAGTCTTAGATTTCTCTCTTTTCCATCACTTCAACCGAACTTTTATTTCTTAGTTCCACCTTTCTACATACACCCTAAAAGTATTAGTTGTTGTAATGGATGCCATACCATAGCGTACCATCCAGGTCTGGGATGCTCATTCCCCTGGCTGCTGGGAGTGTTGGTGGCTGACAGCTTTCAGGTGACCCCTCTCCATGCATTGCCCTCACCCAAAGCCATGCACCTTCTTGGAGGCAGCCATTCCAAAAAAAGTCACAGTCCTAAATTCAGTTTTCAGAACAAAGGCAATTTCCAATCTAGAACCCATTTACTGAATGAGAGTTCAAAATTCCTGGAGAAAAAAATGCCAGTAATTCCATGCCAAGTATATACAATAATGATGACCCCCCATCCTCCCTTATTCTTTCCCTAAAATGACCTACAGCCATTTACTTGGATATTTGTACAACAGAAAATGGAGAATACATCATTTCAAGGTGTGTCAGATGTGAGGTCTGAGTTGACATTGATGACCCGGAACTTAAGCATCATCATGACTTCCAAGTAATAAATGGGGTCCTGGTCCAGATCCAGCTCACAGTGTACCTCTTGGACTCATGGATATAGCCAGTGGTCATTTCCTTGGTCCCCACATGTCTAATTCCAATGGACCCATTTGGTAGTTGGCAGAATATATTGGTGCTTTGGCCTATAAGGTAAGAACTACCATTGTGCGAACAGCGAGGAGTAAATGGACAAGTGTAACAACTAAGGCCTAAGGACATGGTGACCAGGGGCTTAGACCTCTTAACCATGGGGGTCTGGGTCACCCCTCTAGCAAGTCAGCTGACCAGCAGAGGTGATAACAGAGAAAGCGGGGAATCTAGAATGGTGGCAGACAAGGAAATGATACTCCACTGTGGCTTTGAGACCACCTGCAGTGGTAGGGCTGTAGTTTTGTTCCACTCACCTTTGTCAGTTTCCCTAGGAAAACAGACCAAACAGAATCCTGCAAGAGCTGGACCCAGAATTTATTATATGACACACATGAATCTGAGTGGCATGAGGGCAGGTGGTAGATGCTGCAATGTGCCACTCAGATCCCCTCTTCACATCTGAGGCCGGCATCTTCCAAACCACTGGGAACGTTACCACGTCAAGAATTGCCTCAGCTGACTAGTGCTGCCTGGTCCAAAGTCACACACACCTGTCCTCAGCAGCCTGTTTCTAATGCCTGGTCAGTGAGGGTGAGGATACAGGCAAACCCTGTTGCCTCCGGGGAAATGACTCTGAAGGGCATCCTAACTCTGGAGCTCCCTGACAGGTCAGGTGAGGCCTTTTTGTGAGACTGCATCAACGGTTCAACCATCTCCTTTGCTCAGTCAGTTTTACTTCCTTCTCTCTGCCAGGGGGCGTTAATCAAAGGGCATCAACTTCCTGCTTGCAGGTCTCCATCTCAGAATCTATTCCAGGGAACTCCACCTAAAGCAGTTATTAAAGCAGAAATGATGCCAGATGTAAGATGTGTGGTCATCTTATCTCATGGAAGCTTCTCTAAGTTCTCTCATTCCCCTTCCTGGGTGAACTTCTGCATTAAACAAGCAGCAGAAACCCCTGAATATCCGAAGTTTACTGATGCCCTTCTTTTCTTCTTCCTTATCTCAGCCACCAAAACCTGTTCATTTTTCTTGGTAATGGCTCTTGAGCTAATTATCATCATCATTATTACTATATTTAATGTACATAAGTTGTTTCTTATCTAGTTTAGACTCTTCTCCCCTCCCATGTAGGTATTTCAATTGGTTCTTCACTGATCTCTTGCCTCCTGCCTCTTCATCACTCCTAAACCATTCATTATATACAATGTTTTCTGGTTGATTTCCCCCGAATTCTACATTATAATAGTACCTCACTGCTTATAAAGATGAACTAGCTCAATTACGTAGAAACTGTACTTCTTCGTGTGACGTCCCACAGGCCTGTGCCTTGGGCCATACTGACCTTTTCCTAATCTGTTTTATAAATAGTTACTGAATATTGACAAAGATAAACATGCAAGTCTGCCTTAAAGTTGCTCGGAATGATTTCAGAACTTCTGCTGCTGCCACATTCTATGTGCAACACTATCCCTTGAGTAAATCCTCTCACAAATACTGATTCTTTTAAGAATATAAAATATTCAAGCACAGTGAAAAATACAGAGAATTATAAAGTAACTGGGTACTAGGTTTTAACAGTTTTCAACCTTATTTATCTTTAGTTTTTTGATCAATAATTCATTTGAGATGCTCCTGTATAGCTTTTTAAGATCTCATTCATTTCCAAAAATGTTTTTTCATTTTTTTTCCTTTCCTCATATAAATATTTAAGGCTATACATTTCTTTTTATATACTGTCTTAACTGCATCCTAGATGTTTTACTATGTAACAATTTCCTTATCATTAAATTTTAAGTTTTAAAAATTATTTTGACCTATGAATTATATTTGTACTTAAATTTCCAAATATATGGAAGTTTTGTGGTTGTTTTCACGTTTTTATTATTTATTTAGAATAGTCTTTGTTAATTTAATGTTTTCTATGTGTTATAAAATGTGATAAATTTAGGGATATGTTTACTGTAGATTTTGAAGTAATATGTATTTATAAGTTGGGGGTTTATAGTTCTATGCATGGTTACTAAATACAGTATGTATGGTGTCATTCAATCTTTCACTTCTTTAATTCTCTTTTGGATTGATCTCTCAATTATTGAGAGAAGTATAATAACATCATTCACTATGATTATAAATCGCTCAACTTTCTAATTTTATGAATTTGCACTTAATATTTTGAGGCTCTGTCATTGGGTACATATGTTGTAATCAGGGAAGGAAAGTCATTTGTTTATCGTGCTTGATTTTTAACAACAAATGGCAGGCTCAGGTCTTAACACTGGCTGTTGGGAGGCAATTCTCTGTGAGTTGCTCATGTCTCTGCATCTCTTACAAGTGAGGCAGTGATTGGCCTTTGGTCTGAACTATCTTTTCAAGGATGTTTGTATAGTGATCAACAGTGGAAGATAGGTAGTATATTCCTCTGGAGCAAAGGGCAGGCATACCCATTATAAAAGACTGGGGTTCCCTAAGCTCAGGGTTCCACGCCTGTAACACAACCCATAGGCATCCATTGGGTCCAACACCATTGCTCCTATGGGCCTTGGCAGGGATGAGGGGACTGATGCAAACATGCTGATGCTCATGCTTCTTGAGTAATAAAATCCTTTGTCTCTTTCCCAGAAGGCTTCTACAAGTATCCATGAAACTGTGGCCGGCTAGTATGATAAAATTCTTTGTCTTTATCCCAGGGGTTTTCTACAAGTATCCGTGAAACTGTGGCCGGCTAGTATGATAAAATTCTTTGTCTTTATCCCAGGGGTTTTCTACGAGTATCCATGAAACTGTGGCAGGCTAATATGATAAAATCCTTTGTCTTTATCCCAGGGGTCTTCTACAAGTATCCATGAAACTGTGGCAGGCTAGTATGTTACCTCTAAAGTAGGGTAAATCTTAGACCCTTTAGAGTTCTTCACTTCATTTTACAACTTGTCTGTATTGCTGCTGCTATTACTTCCTTCACACTCCACAGTGCCTATTATAGCAAGTTCTATTTGATTTATGTGGTAGCTGCCTAGAGAATTCTCTGAAACACAGTAACAGTTGTTTATGCTGTTGCTGATAGAACATTGCAAAATGGTGTTTTAACTCCCTCCAAATGGTTTTAGTCTGGATTTTAGCCCTGAAAAAGGTTGAAAAAACTTCCTTCATTCTTTCCCAGCAAAGTCAAACTTGAGCTATAATTTCGGTTTTGATTTGAGATTTGATCTGTGTGCCTTTGCATTTCCTTCAGAATGATTTGAGTGGATTAAAGACTTTTTTAATATTTGCAAATCATTAACTAATATTATTACGTAAATAACTTGACCTAGTTATCAGTTCTGGAAATAAGATCAAAACTTACTTATCCAGATGGTCAGGTTCCTCAGCAGCCTCTTTCAAATAGTCTGCATTCTTCGGCATGCTCTGTCATAATTTTTCACATGTTGTGTGTTCAAGCAATAAACATCATTTTATATTATTCTCTGCAAAAGTAAATGTGTTGCAAGATTAATAATATGTAGCCTATGGCCAAATGGTAATGTTTTTTGCATTTTATGCTGTTTTTCATGAATTACTCCATGGTTGCCCTCTGTGGTGAGAATAATTGAATGCTGGCTGTGATAATTGTTGCAGTTTGCTCAAATTAGGAAAAATTAATGGCCCAGATAAATCCTCAGATTTTCCTGTCTCTTAGAGCTGATTTAGTGAATATTTACTTGTTGTAAGTATAGGAAGTTCTTAAGTAGAGATATAGTTTGAACTTTGCTTAAATTGTTAAACTGCCCCATAGCCTTTTAAAATTTTAAGAAATTTTATTTACTATTAAGTAAGTACAAAAAGAGATGTATGAAATGCATGTAAAGGGTAAGGAGCCAGGATTCAACAATATATGCATGCCTACCTCCAAATTTAAAAGATAATGATCGCTACTATCACCTTTGATGTTTTTTGTGAGTGCCTCATTATTTCCACCTATTTTCTTGTCCCTTCAGATGTATCCACTCGCTTGAAATTTGTGCTTGTAAATCCCTGGATTTTTTAAATAGATAAGCCGCATATATTTGTATCTGTAAATATTTTAGTTTTCTGTTTTTAATCATTACATAAATGTAAAAAATAGCTTATTTATTCTTTTATGACTTCTTTTTGCATTCTGTATTGTATCCTAAAGATTCATCCAGGTCTTTTATAATTTAGATTCCATTCATTTTCATTGTTGTTTAGCATTCCATTTATGGCCATAGCACAATTCATTTATCCATTCTACAGCTGATGGACATTTGTGTTGTTTCCATACCAGTCTTCTAAACAGTGTGATGCTGAACTGTCAGTCTCCTGGCACATGGGTGCAAGAATCCAAGGCAGTAGTCTTAAAACTGGGAAATTAGTACAGGGGTAAACAAACGTTTTCCCTGAGGTATGTGCAGCACACAGTTTTAGGGGGACCAATTTCCAAACCCTTTGCTTCTATGTATACTCTTTCCTAAAATTGATCTCCCTGAGAACTTACCTGAAATGCAGGTCTAACTTGCTCACTTCCCCTGTAACAGTCCTTTTCCCTCACTTCACGAAGGACATGCCTTTCACTATTGGCCCATCTTACTGTAATGCTTTATTCAGGGGTATAATAACCTCTAGGGTACCAAACAACAGGACTGTTTGAACTATTGCTCTAGGATAGTGTTGAGAAAGCTCATTATTTGAACGTCTGCCATTACGAGTGAAATTGTGTACCCCCCAAATCCATATGTTGAAGTCCTGATGCCCTGTACCTCAGCATAAGTAGCTCAAATATTGATTACAATTTGGTTTTGTAATAGGCAAATTTTCTGTATTCCCATCTACTTATTGATGCTAATATATTTTCTCAGAGCTTACATTTATAGAGACAAAACATAGGAAATGATGCTTAATCCTCTAATTCTAGCAAAAACAATACCTATAAATTAATTCACGACTTTAAAAGAATCATTTCACTTGTAAATCAAAACCACAATGGGATACCACCTCACACCCGTCAGAATGGCCATCTTCAAAAAGAACACAAATAACGAATGTGGTGAGGATGCAGTAACAAGTGTTCCCACTTCGTGCACCGTTGGTGGGAATGTAAATTGGTGTATCCACTGTGGAAAACAGTATGGAAGTTTCTCAAAAAACTTAAAACTACCATATGACCTAGTAGTTCCACTTCTGGGTAGATATCCAAACAAAACAAAAACATTGATTCAAAAAGATACAAGGTACATGCACCCCAGTGTTCATAGCAGCATTATTTACAATAGCCAAGACGTGAAAGCAACCTAAGTGTCCATCAACAGATGAATGGATAAGAAAGATGTAATATATATATATCTAGAAATCCAACAATAGGGAACGATTAGGCTAATTATGGTAACTCAACTAGATGGAATATTACTTAGTTATCAAAAATGGTCATTATACAATGATCATTCATTCTAACAAGGAAAATGTTTATCATAAAAGACTCAGTACCAAAACAATAAAAATTCCAAGTTCAAGGTAAAAAAAAAGAATTATTTCACTGAGAGAGATTATTTTTTGCTTATTAGTATTTAGATAATTCAAAAATATATTTAATGTTGCTTTGATTATTGTGTACTATTATTTATAAGTTTAACTCAGTAAAAAATTAACAAAGTCATGATCACAGGAAATTTAAAAAATTGTCATTTAAATTTACAATCTTGTTTTTACTATGAGAAGAAATATTAATAAAAGACTTTTAAGTCTAAAATATATGAAGGTAAAATTCAGTTTAAAAAGTAGACTTTAAGAAGATACAGGAAAAAAGAAAAAGTAACACTGAAAAATTTTATTCTGTTGATGTACCTAATTTAGCGTTTTCTAAGTAGTTGGTGAGTTTTAAATTACCATGCTATTTACATTCCATTGGAAACGTTTAACGAGATGATGTAATCATTTCATTTAAAAAGATCATATTCACCACATACTGAACAGATATTATTTTCAACTTTTTAAACTTAGGCTGAAAATTTTGGATGGCAATTTAAAAAATATGGCAGAGGGTGTACTTTTACAAAATTCTCTTAGATGTGCAACAAGCAAAAAAGTTTGAAGAACACTGGTCTAATTTCATAAAATATGCTTATCTTCAACTTTACAAAATAATGCCAGGCTGCATAGATACACATATCGGCATGTTGGAATAATTCTTTTTTTCCTGTATCCTCACCAGGATTTGGAATTTTCAGATTTTAACACACCCCCCCTTCGTTTTCTTAAACCCATGTGGATGTATATCCACTGGTTTCTCATGGTGCTTTTAATTTGGATTTCCCTGGTTAATAAATAGACTGAGCATCTTTTCATATGTTTATCACCATATGGGTTTCCTTTTCTGTAGGTGCCTATTCAAGCTTTTGCCCATTTTTTTTCCTTTGAGTAGTTTGTGTTTTTCTAATTGCTTTGAAATAATTCTTAACATATTCTGGTTACTAACTCTTTTTCAGTTATATGTATAGAAGATACTTTCAGTTCATGAGTTGTATTTTTATTCTTTATAGTGTTATGTGATAGACAAAAAGTTTGAGTGATTTCTTTGTATCTTAAGAAATTTTTCTACTTCAAAATCATAAAAATTATATTGTCAGCTAAAACTTTCCCTTTCACATTTAATTCTTTAATCAATCTGGAATTGTATGCATTCAATTTCATTTTTTTATGTAGATAATTATTATAGCTCCAATTATTGGAAAACACCATCATTTATTTATTTTTTATTTATTTATTTTTTGGCTGCATTGGGTCTTCGTTGCTGCGCGGGCTTTCTCTAGTTGTGGTGAGCGGGAGCTACTCTTCTTTGCGGTGCACGGGCTTCTCATTGCGGTGGCTTCTCTTGCTGTGGAGCACGAACTCTAGGCATGCGGGCTTCAGTAGTTGTGGCATGTGGACTCAGTAGTTGTGGCTCATGTGCTCTAGACCGCACACTCAGTAGTTGTGGCGCATGGGCTTAGTTGCTCTGCAGCATGTGGGATCTTCCTGGACCAGGGATAGAACCCATGTCCCCTGCATTGGCAGGTGAATTCTTAACCACTGCACCACCAGGGAAGTCCCCGCCATCATTTATTTGCTCATTGCTCTAAAGTGCCAACTCTGCTATAAATCAGCTTTCCATTTACATATGTATAGGCCTGTGTCTGGGCTGTCTATTGTTTTATAGAATAACTTGTCACTCCCCGTGTAGCAGAAACTGTGTTTTCAGTTCATCAAGCCCATTTACTTCTGGGCACACTGTGCTACCATATTTCCCAGCCCCTCTTACAATTGAATGCGACCATGTGACTGAGTTCTACAGGGGATGTAGACAGAAGTTATGTACATCACTTCCACAACTAGCCCCCAAGCTTCCCATGAGATCCTTCATAGTCTCTCTCATCTCTTGCCTGTGGCAGGTGTGGAGGACCCAATGGAGTATTGCGAGTCTATAATCAATGGCAGAGTCTAGGCAGGAGTCCGGGGTTCTGAAAATCTGCATGATTCTCCTCCCAGCTTGTCACCGTGTATCTGTCCCTCCTCATCTGCCACCGATGTGCCTTGGACTTTTGTTTTTATTCTCACTTGTTTAAACCGATATAGGTAGTTGAGACCTGAGTGCAATAGACTTAAGATTTTTATACTTGTACATCCTTCCGGTATGCACGTGGGAGAACTGTGAATAGTGCGACATGATGCTGACTCCATGAGGGTATAGATCACATCACTGGCAAAATAGAATCAGGATATTGAATCCATTTCCATAAAATTATACTATCTTTCTATTAATAAGAGGAAAATAAGACATCTGATCTTTCAGGAGGCCATCAGACACTCTAGCTAACAGTTTATTCCCCATTGAAATAGATAAGGGAGAGATCACACCTTTTTTTGAAGGTACATGAGAAAGTAACTAGGTCAACTACAAAAGATAGGTGTGAAGGTGCCAGGATTGAAATGCATATTTTTTAAATATTTGAGAACTTTAAAAATTCTAAGCACAGCTCTGCTCCAATGAATGGTGAATACTGTCAATAGTTGCCTACTTTTTTTCTACCTGGAAAGAAATCACATTAAGAATTTTTTCTTTGAATTTAAGGGCGAATGTTTGACATCACTTTTACAGTCCTTTGGTGATGTGGGTAAGATGTCTGTGCTGCCTTCATGCATTTGGAGAAAGCATAGTGAGCACAGCTCCTGGAGCTGGCTCTGTTTTATACTCTGGATCTCCTGCATAACTTAGTGACTTTGGGCAAGTTACTTAACCTCTCTCTGGAGATGACAGTGGTCTCATTGCATGGGACCGTTATGAGGAGTACATGAGATGGTTTATGTAAAGCACCTAGAACAGTGCCTAGACGTAATAAGTCTTATTAAATGTGGGTTAGGTAGTGTGAGAAATCTGAGCTAATGACAAATTTGAGGAGACAGAAAAGATAGGTGGACAAGGTTAAAAATTCAAATTGATGAATGATTGTGGAATTATAAAGATATGTTGCTCTGATAGAATATTCTGGTAAAAATTAAAATGTATACTGATCTTACAATCTGATATATCTGCACTTGGCCATTAGGAAAACTACAGAAAAAGCCTTTACACAATGAGTAATTTTTTCAAAGGCAGTTGCTAAAGGAACTCAAATTATTGTCTTCCAGTGAAAAATATTATTGTATTTGAAAAATTATGAAGCAAATGACTCTTTATTGATACATAAGCACATGCAATATACAATTGGAATATTATAATGAAGGGTACAAATAGCCTTTGTCAAAAAGGAGATAAATAATTGTTCTGTCACCTTCCCTCAAATATTGTCAAATCTATTTTAGGGTGATCATTGCATAAACTCAGAAAAGACAAAGAGGACAAGAGAATTAAAAATATATGATGCTTTATTGTCAAAAATAGACAAACTTTAATTTCCTTTAACAGGAATATTAACTTAAGAATCTCTATAAGTCACCACTATTTTGTGAGTGTAAAAGACAAGAGAGTCAAAGACAACTGTTAGTAGAAAAAGGACAACAGTTTTACATCCATGCCAGAGACTCCTCGCCCACAGAATTACAGTGACCTTCAGAGCCCTGGACAATAATAGACATGCAAAACAAGCTCGACTTATCCTGGCCCAGTCCTGTAAGATTGGCATTGTGGTATCTTTCCAAGCATTTGAAGAGTTCAATTTGCTAGAACACTTACTGATTTGAATAGGGAAATTTTAGGGCATTTATGGGAATAGGATCACACCTGCTTTTGAATTACACCAGGATGAAGGCATGGTCTCTACAGCCCTGGCCTCAGGTATGTAAAGTGGTGCTAAGGAGACCTGAACAAGCTCCTTATCCAGGACCTACAGCAAGGATGTGAAGGTCTTCCTGGATGAACATTATAATATGTTGGCTATGTTCTCTCATTAACATAAAAAAAGATAAAGATCTAGCTAGTTGAAACAAGAGAAAAATAAGGCCTTTATTGTTCCCTAGGGACAGGTATCCAAGGATGAAGAAAGCTGGGTGTGTGCACTGGTTATCTAGATCATGACTTTCATTCTCTAGTCTGTACTATAAACCAGATACCCATGGTCAAGGGAGACTTTGTAAATAGACCCATCTTAATAATTAAAAGTGGTAGTGTGCAGCTATCTCCTTTGAAGATTCAGGTTAAGGCGAGTTACATTAGTTTTCAGGAAAGGCCAAAGATGAGATGACACTGACATGATGAGATGGTCCATCTGAGATCAAGTGTAAAAGCAGAAAGAAGCTAGATTATCAAGTGAATGAGAAAGGAACTGGAACTCACTTCCCGTCCTTATACACATTCACCATTCACTCAATGGAAAAGTAATCAACTTCATGCAAAAAAATCAGCATTTTCCATTTTTCTAGTTTAAAGGTAAAATTCAATACTTAAGAACTAGAAAAACTGAGCTTATATTGTACCATAAAGTTATTTAAAACGATACTGTGGTTACTGAAATGGTAGCTCAAGCTTTTGCCACCTCTTTGAAACAGAAGAGCGGAGAGGATGCAGAGAGACAGAGAAGTACAAAACTCTGTTCTTACTGTGACATTCCTTACTCACATTTGCGTGGGGTTAAGTTTTAATTAAGCTCACCTACTTAATTCTATCCTCCTGTATAAGAACATGTGAGTAGGGGCAGGAAATGGGTGGTATGAGCTTTTGCAAGTTTTGATGGGCTAAGCATCATTCAGTTAAGATTCTGTGATTGAAAGGATCACTCTGAAAACTTACAGAAAAAAAGCCATATGAAAATCAGACTAGGCAAAGTGGGTTCAGACAGTCTAGTAGCAAGACTACCTGGAAAACCTGTGGAGTCAAATAAAGAACTAAAGTGGATTGCTTCTTTTTTTTCCTTATACCATTCCATTCCATTTTGTAAAAACTGTGATAAATGTAGACAATGTACTCTCTTGTGGGTCATTTTTCAAAAGTCCCCAGATAAGCCCTTGAGTTGGGGTGGCCATGAATATGAAATAGAAAGAAGATGAACTCAGTTTGGGGTTTCCTACCAAGAGCAGGCACGGCAAACTACAATGACTTTAATGGAGCGCTGCGAAGTTTTATTACCCAGTCATAAAAAGGACCCTTTCCAGTGCTTCCCTTTCAGCACTCTTCAATGACTGTTGTACCAATCAAGGAGTAAAGCTTTTTCTTAACAAGTCGGAATCCTGAGCTCAGGATCAGAGTTCGCCTGAGGCCAGAAGAGAAGCGACCTCGACTAAAGAAAAAATCCCTGAAGCTCGTCCATGAGCAGTTCTCCTGCTTAAACACCAGGGTAAGCTCAAAGGTGGGCACCACGCTAGAATCACACACAATCCTATCCAGCTTTTTACATACATTTTCAATTTCCAAGTTCACGTGCATAACGCAGCCCCGCAGGCCGCAGGGCTCGGTGGAGGAAAGCCGCAGGACGTCTTGAGCAATCCTCTGGGTCAGTTTCTCAGGAACAAGGACTTTCGAGCAACCGAGTTTGGTGTGCTTTGATTTGGACAGACAGTTCTCCAGCATTTTAACCAAGCTCTGGCAAGTCGTCTCCTCAAATACCACCTCGTTGAGGTTGGGTTCAGGAACAACATAATCCCAGTAGTCAAAATCTGTGGAAAATGGAAGTTTAAGATTAAAAAAAAAAAAATCCAGGAGCAGAAAAAAACACACTGGGATATAGCAACATTGTTTATTTCTTCTATCTGTTACAGCTACTTGTTCTAATATTTGTTTGGAAGTCAGCTGATCTCACTCTGCTGTTAACTCGCTGGGTAATAAAGCAAATCATTTAACCTGAGACTGAAAGTTCACCTATGAATTAAAGGTTTTGATAAATAAGGTGGGTAGGCTATAACCATTTTTTAAAAAATTTATATGTGTACACACACACACAATCTGACTACGTATCACAAATCTATTTATGGTTATCTTAGAATACTAGTGATTTTCTTTTCTTTCTTGCTCCCTGATTTGCTTATGGGGGTTTTCTTATTTTCTTTTACAGAGACTATGCATTAGTTCTGGAATAAAAATGTTAATATTTTTTCTTGACTAAGGATTATTACCTTCTAACTCTAAGAATACATTCATTTATTATTGTAAAAAACAGATTTTTTGGTATTGTCCTTTAGTGATGAACTTAAAATGAACTTTGATGAGTTATATTAAACATCAATTAAATTTGTGTTTTCTTTGTAAGTCTTTACTGGAATGACCTGTAGATCCCAATTTTAGCTTCAACCTCTTCGATTAAAAATTGCTCAAAGAGAAGACCTCTGAGGTTCACATGGATATTTATAACTGGCTGGGTAGTTTTTTGTAGCCAAACAAAACAAAATACTCCTAGGAAAACAAAATTAGATTTGCTCAAAGGAAAGGAGATAGCTCTGCATTTGGTCACCTACGTTCCAAATTAATCCTACCACTTGGCAGGATGCCTCACCACACACAGTCAACTAAGCAGGCACAGGCAGATGCCCTGTGGGCTCCCCACCCTAAGCATACTGCACTTCATTGGCTACTGCATTTTCCTCTCTCCACATCACGTATAAACTTAGATCATTGCTTTTTTTTAAACTAATTGAAACAAATGCACTCCAAATTATAAGGCTCCATATTTTATCTGCGTTGAAAATAGAGAATTTTAGAGCTTTGGCCTATAAAATTAGATCATCAACCACTTTGCCTTCTAAATGAGGAAGGCCCAAAGATCTTAAGCAATTGGTCTATGCCCACAGCTCCTGAGTGGCAGAGCAGTGTGTTACTTTAGAAACTCCTGTTTAAAATTGCAAATGACAATATGTCCAGCATCACTGCTGTTTTAAAGTTTCCTTTTGGCCTTAAAAAATGAAATAATGGGTATATCCACAAATAGAATACTACTCAGAAACAAAAAGGAACACATACTGATAGAAGCAACAGCGTGGCTCTCAAAATCATTAGGCTGTGGGAAAGGAACCAGATACAAAAGAGTACATATTACATGCTCCATCTGCATGCAGCCCTAGAGGTGAAAGTAATCTATAGGGACAAAAAGCAGATCAATGTTTCCCTGGGGACGGGAGAGGTAGAGTGGGGAATTGATGGCAAAGGGGTACATGGGACTTTGGGGGCAGAAGGTGATGGTAGTGGTTACACAGGTGAATACATTTGTTAAAACACACATAATTGTACACTTAAAATTCACCATAACTTCACAACCATGTAGGGTAGGGACCTGTACAGTTTTTAGCCCCAAAGAGTCTATTAGCCGCAGACTAGATGGATGCAGCCCTTGGGGTTTTATCTTTTGCTTCTTTTGTTTCTCACCATCATGGACAGAAGATGCTAAAAGTTTGGAAAGGAGTCTCTCTCAGATGGATTTTGTGGCACTTCCAACATTCAAGGAGGGGGTCGACACTGCACGCCCGCCAATCCCATCTATCCAGGGGCTGCGACCTTTGGAGGGAAGAGAGGTAGGCGGTTGAGAAACTCACCATTTAGTAGGTTCCCCGGGTGGAAGCCACGGTCCAGTAACTCCGAAATGCTAGCCGGGTTCTTACTGCTCAGACTGCCCGTTGCAACCATGGTCAACGGCTCTGTTTCCCTCGCGGGGCGGAACGGCCTTTCCGGGGCGCTAGAAAAAGGAGGCAAGAAGGACAGATTTGCAAAAGCAAGTAAGACGTGCAGAGGCTCCTAAAATGCCCAGAGTCCCCGGAGCGAACAAGCCGAAGCATTCCTTTTCCAAAGGGGAGGAACCGGCCTCTGCAACTCAGGTTAACAAAACTCCGGGAGCGGAGACGCCTACAGTCACAACCTGAAACTAATTCAAAGTTAGCAAAACTTGGAGCCGGCTTGCCCCGCGGAGCTCACCACTGCGCCCGTAGTACCGGAGCCCCCAGGCCCCGCTCCTCCCACCCAGGCTCACTTGCTGGGAGTTCGCCGGGGCCGACGCGCTCGCTGGCCAAAAAGCTGCGGGTAAACCGAGGCAGGCACCGTCTTCAGGAGGCCCCTCCCTCGGGGGCTTAGGGACCTGCGGACCCAAGCGGTAATCGGCACCCCGCTCACCCCCAGCCCACCCCGCCCCAGCTCCACTAAGCTGCCTCGCCTCTGGGGCGGCGGGCGTTTTATAGGCCCAGCCTCCTCACCCTGCCCCGGCCCGCCCACCTGCGCCGCCCCGCCCCGGCCCCGGGCCCCGCCTCTCCAGAGTCCGGTTGCAACCCAACCCCGATAGTTCCAGCAACCCTAGGCTAGCCGCTGGGAGTTTAGGCTAAGTTTGCGGTAGGGTTGCCACCTGCTGTTTCCTGGGTGGGCCGCGGGTCCCCGTGAGTGCAATTCCGGGTGCACGACTCGCCCAAAACTGACCGCTCCCCTCCGCCACCAACCAGGATTCTTTGGTGCGACCCCTCCCCTAGCGTGCGCGCACACACTCACACTCCTGATGCCCTTGTTGACTTTCTGTCCCGGGCAGCGGGAAGCTTTCGGCCTTTTGTCTATTACCGTGACCTGAGGCTTTGCTCTGTCAGACTGACCACTTTGCTTAAATCTGTGTAGATGTTCAATGGGCATCATTTCTGCGCTTAGTTCTGGCCTCTCACCGAGTCAACTCTACTCCGCGTCCCGTCCCAGCGTCTCTGTATTCTCCTCTCCCGCACGCGGTCAGCTCTAGCTTGCCTTCCTGCATCCGAGGCTCTCCAGCCTCGGGTCTTCACTGCACCCCCAGCACCCTTCGTACTGCATCATCTATGACTAATGCGTTTTCACCGCGAGAAAGGGTGAGCCTGGTACTCTTCTAATTAGACCTGGCTCCAGAGCGCCGGCAGCTTGAATGAAGGGGAGTTTGCCAAGAAACTAAACAAAACCATTAGTGGGATTTTAGCTGCTTCCACCACCCTCCCGGGCTCTGGGAGCAGTTGTCATTCGCAAAGGCAGCAGTTCCTGGCAAGCCCCGTTAGCGGGAGGAACTTGGTCTTGGGCGGTCTTGAAGGGTCTCGGGGCAATGAAGATACAAGTACAGTGATTTATGTCCTGCTAGGGATATAATCCCTGTGAAGCTTGATGCGCAGTCCTGAACCTGAGCCCACAGAGGGACAGAGGAGCGGCTCAGGGTCAACAGGCTCGCCCAACCCCTGTGTGGCAAGAAGCCAAACATTATGTGTTCATCCACGGTGCCTAAGCCACCCTGTTCCCGCTTTGGTGTGCCAGTAGAGGTGATCTGGTCAGAGTGAGCTTTCCCAAAGACGGTGGTGGGTCAGCAGAGGAGAGGAAGGGGATGCCTGGAGGGAGAAGAGTTTCTACAAGCAGGAGGTTCTGGTGTTGGCTCCCAATCCTTTAGGATTCTGTGTACAAGGATCTGTCGGTTAGGGCCTTGAGAAGCAGTTTCAGCGGTCCAGGCTAAAAACTCTTAGTAAGAAAAACAACAACAGAAGGGGTAAGGAAGCTGTGATAAACAGATCAGTGGGAGGACACTGGGAGGCAGAGCAGCAGAAATTAAAAGCAGCTTGACAGTCCATTTTTAACTCAACTCAGGCAGCTGCGCTGCCTGAAGGTCAGGGGAGCCAAAGAAGGAGATGTGATAGGCTAGTCTTTGAAAGCAGATTTCCACCTCTACTTCAACAATAGAAAAGGGGAAAATAAGCCCTTTTAAGCCAATTAAAAAGCAATTTCAGTGGCAAATGTGTTCAGGACCAGTGGATGGTCAGTCGGGTATGGCAGCTGGGGGCGGGGGACAGGCCACAGAGCCTCCTTATTTGGGTGGCAGTGCTAGTGAGACTGCCTCTTACCTGCATCTAAGGAGAGTTATTAGGATTAATATAGTAAGTGATCTGAACCTATACCAGTGAGGGAATTACCCATTTCAATTTCCTTAGGGTATTTAGGCATAACTCATAAACTAAGTACTCCCAAAGGGCCAGAAAGATTATTGTAACTTCTAGAAAGTAGCAGTTTCTCTCGGCTCACCTGAGTAACTGAAATTTTGCAAAGCCCTTGGGGATTTTACTGCAGAAAATAATTTACTTATTATGAAAGACTTTGAATAATATCATTCTCTTTGACTGAATGGGCCTTGCTCTGAGGAATTACAGGGCATAAGTAATGACTAATATAGAAAATGTACCTGGGATAATTAGCGGAGATTGTCCTTTTTTATCTTAAAAGGGTTACAAAATCCTTTCTGTCATTGGTTTGCATCTTTGCAGGGTTAAATAAACAGAGCTGATTTTTCAAAAGGAGCTATAGGACAGAATTAGGAAAAACTAAGTGCCATAATAAACTTGTCAAAAGATGACACACTTGGTCTATTAGAGTTTTTTTTGTTTTGTTTTGTTTTGTTTTGCGGTACGCGGGCCTCTCACTGCTGTGGCCTCTCCCTTTGCGGAGCACAGGCTTCGGACGCTCAGGCTCAGCAGCCATGGCTCACGGGCCCAGCTGCTCCGCGGCATGTGGGATCTTCCCAGCCCGGGGCACGAACCCGTGTCCCCTGCATTGGCAGGCGGACTCTCAACCACTGTGCCACCAGGGAAGCCCCTAGAGTTTTTAATGTTGTGGATACAGTTAATTACTTGTAACCGAAAGTTCATCACATTGGTGTACCCCAGGTGTTTATCAGGTGCAGGGATGAAGTATGTTTCATTGCTGTACCCCTCTAAGTATCCTCTCTAATTAATACTGTAAAGATAGTTTGTAAGGCTGCTTACTGGAAATAATAGTTGTATATGAAGGGAAAATCTAATTGATTAAATAATTTTATTGCCTTTCATACACCAATGTACTATAACAAACTACCAAAACCATGAGCAAGGACTTTAACTTAAGCATGCTTGCTTTTCTATACTATGATTTACTCATCCACCTTCATACAAAAAAGGGGAATAGCAGTAACAAATGGCAACAGTATGTTCATCTGATGTACACACAAATAAGTTCCATGCTCCCTCATGTATAAATATAGTGTTTATAATATCATTGCTTACATAAGTACAAATTCAGAATACCAGGGATTTTGCAAAAAACAAAAGACAGTATGATGCTTTGGTATACTGTTATAAGAAATACTTGTGTCTTCTGCATTTGTGATTTAGAGTGTTGAATATTTATTACATGTTTTGCCAGCCATTTTTCTCTCTTTATCCAGTACGTGCTATTGTTCCTGAGCTCTTATTAATACATTTACATTCAGTGCATTGCTTATTTCATTTCATAAACTATGACACCAGAGGAAAAAAATGACTGGGTTTCTTAATCTGTACAGTGGATTCAGGGAGGATTTACAGGATATGGAAGTTGATCTGTACAATATCCAAGGTCCCTTAGCAAGCTTATAGGGTTGTTGTGAGGATTAAAAGAGAAACCCTTATAATCAATGCTAAATATTACCTCTTTTTTAATAAACAAATCTGAGATCTTTGAGTGCACACTGTCTTTGGCTTTCCTTGGTTGTGCGAAATTTGTAAATCTAATACTCATGTGAGTCTTAGAACAGGGCCTGGTACCTAGCAAGTACTTAATGAGTGATAATTGTTCTGGTATTGTAGTTTTCTGGTTCAATGAAAGCTAGAGGGGCTACATGGAGTTAGAGAAGTATTGCTAAAGTAGAACACAATTTATGGTCTTTCCTGTTTGCAGGAAATCTGGAAACTATTTGCCACTGGTTAGGAAAGACGTTTTTATTAGAATATGCATAAGTGTGTTGGGAGCAGGAAGGAGAGTTCCCAATTATATGTAAGAAAATAATGTGGGTAAAAAGTTATCTTGGTTAATCTTTGTTAATCTAGAAAATGATTTTCTGGAAAAAAGTAAAATTTACAGACATGTAAAATCATTGACTGTAGAACCACCCAATTGTGTCAAGATAGGTATGACATTCTGGATGAGATACTTCATCATTATTTTTATTTGTCTTTGAAGATGTTCCACCCAATACAATTTCCATTTAGTCATTAAGTATGCAATACGAGTTATTCTATGGAATGTTAAGGGATTTTCCATTACATAAAGAACGTGGAGACTTATTTAGTATAAGACCAAAAAAAGTCCAGTATAAAATAATATGTAATATCTGCTGCTGGCTAAAAACTGAGAGAATTTTCCAGTAGCAGAAGGCATTGCCTCTCTAAATTCAAGCAGAGAAATGGTTACCATGGTGACTTATCTCTTAAAATAGTTGTATGATGTTTTCTCTTTATAAACAATGCTATGTGTTATCTCCTTTTAAATGAAGAAAGCTGATAAGTGTAAATGCACACAGTCTGCTTTTCCTTAATCACGCAAAGGTTTCTAATTCAAGTGCCTGCATAAGAGAGTGTCAGCCAAGAACGTGGAGTAGGCCCTTAACATTTTTCTAGGGATCCATTTTGCAAGCCCCAAATTTGAGAATACCATAATGACACACCATTTCTCTGGAATTCTTATGTGCATGAAGATAAGAGGAAAATAAAGCTATGTGTTCATATAGGTGCTGCTCCTTCATTGTTCCCCCTTCCTGTGGCAGCCTGGTGTCTTATTCTGGTGGAGGAGCTTTGCACAGCTTTTGTCATTCACACTTGTGTCCCAGAAAAATTACAGCTTGCTTCACGACATAAATTTGTGGGGTGGTGCCAGAAGAGAATTAAATCCAAGCATGCCCACTGTGGACTAGATGGGGGATTCTGCAGCGTAGTCTTTAGAATGGGTCTGATCCCCATTCTGCAGATGTCAAGCATATTAAGATTGAAAAGCTTGACAAAGTCACAGAGAGATTCCATTTTTTAATCTTTATGGGGTAGTAGTGAGATCTGTGGACTGTGGAGCCTAGGTGCATACCCCAGCGATGACACGAACTAGCTGTATAGACTTTGATAAGGTCCTTAATATCTCTGTGAATCCATTTCTGTCTTTAAAATGGGAATTGTAATAACTTTACCTTTTGAAGATCTTTTTGGGGGATTAAATGAGTTAATACACAATGTACTCAATAAATATCAGCCGTGATTATAATGGTGAATTTTGCTCTGATTTTTTTTTTTTTTGGAATGATTATAAAGGATTTTATTTTTGCTCTGATTTTGAAAAATCCCAACGCCCTGGTGATAGTGTTATGAAAAAGTAGCTTGGGGAGCGTTACGTGCATTCAAGGTGTGTATAAAAGTGTATCTTTGGTACACATTCATTCATTGGTTAGTTGACATCAGAAGTATTTATTGAATATTAATTATCTGCTAGGTGTGGGAAATGCATCAGAGTCTCTGTACCCAGAGAGTTTGTAGTTTAGAAAGAAACGTAGACAAATAAATACAAGGTTACAATTAGTAAGCTAAGTTAGGGGAGCTACATGGTGCTTTGGTGGCACAATGATATAAGCACTAATACATTCTGAAGGAGGATTTACAGCCTTGCTACTCACGGTGTTTCAAGGACCAGTAGCATGAACATCATTTAGGAGATTGTAAGATATTCAGAACTTCAGTCCTCAATCCAACTGAAACAGAATCTGCTTTTTAAAAAGATTCCTAGGTGATTCAAGGGGGAAAGTGGGGGTGGGAGGAATTGGGAGATTGGGATTGACATATATACACTATTGATACTATGTATAAAATAGATAACTAATGACAACATACTGTATAGCACAGGAACTCTACTTAATGCACTGTGGTGACCTAAATAGGAAGGAAATCCAAAAAAGAGGAGATAAGAAAACCATAATTCAAAAAACACATTCACCCCAGTGTTCATAGCAGCACTATTTACAATAGCCAGGACATGGAAGCAACCTATATGTCCAACAAAAGAGGAATGGGTAAAGAAGATGTGGTACATATATACAATGGAATATTACTCAGCCATAAAAAGGAACGAAATTGGGTCATGTGTAGAGATGTGGATGGTCCTAGAGGGTGTCATACAGAGTGAAGTAAATCAGAAAGAGAAAAGCAAATATAGTAGAGTAACACATATATGTGGAATCTAGAAAAATGGTATAGATGACCTTATTTGCAAAGCAGAAATAGAGACACAGATATAGAGAATAAATGTATGGATACCAAGGGGGAAAGGGGTGAAGTGGGAGGAATTAGGAGACTGGGATTGACAGATATACATTATTGATACTACATATAAAATGGAAAACTGATGGGAACATGCTGTATAGCACAGGGAACTCTACCTAATGCACTGTGGTAGCCTAGGTGGGAAGGGAGTCCAAAAGGGAGGGGATATCTGTGTATATGGCTGATTCATTTTGTTGTACAGTGAAGGCTAACACAACATTGTAAAGCAACCATACTCCAATAAAAATTAATTTAAAAAAAGAGGGGATATATGTATATGTATAGATGATTCATTTTGCTGTACAGTAGAAACTAACACAACATTGTAAAGCAACTATACCCCAATAAAAATTAATTTAAAAAAGTAAAAAAAAAAAGATCCCTAGGTGATTCATATTGTATGAGAAGCCCTGCTTTTAATTAAAGAGAATAAACAAAGCAATAAGACCATTTAGGCATTTGTAAAACCTTTTCTGGGCCAATTAATAAAAAATATTTATTGAGTTCCTACTATATATAGGGCCTAGTCTTGATGAAAGCTGGTTCCCAGCTGGGCAAGTGTCTGTGGATTCTCCATAGCTCCCATCAGCCATCATGGCCTTGGGCTTGGCTCATAAAACCATGCAGAGCTATGTGAAAACAGTCTGGCTTCCTGAGAAGACTATTATAGAAAAATAAAATCGTGTTTAATAAACTTGAGACACTATCAAACTGTAAGTTGTTTTTAACCTTGATGAAATGGAAGCCAGTTAATGTAACATAAAGAATGGGCTTACATTGCAAAATGTATTTAAAATGATTGGTCTGTGGAATGTTGTATTTGGAAACAAAAAATTTGGAAGGAAGGAAGTAGTACAGAAAGATATATGTCTTATTACTTCCGAATGTACTGGAGAGGATAAATACAATTATGCAAGAAGTCATCTCTTGTTCTATAATCATATCATAAAATATATTTTAAAACATTGACTTGGCTTTCTGAAATATCGTGCTGTGATTGAGAACTATTTTAATAAGTGATATATAGTAATAGAGGCTCCAAATCATAAATTGCTGAAGCAGCCTTTCAGGAGATGTCAATATAGCTGTATACACACTGAAGTGCATTCAGTTGTGTGACATTACTGATGCATCGTATCAAGTTGAGCAACAAATGGCACTTAGCAAATTATTTATAGCAATACATAATTACCTTGGAAGTAGGTTTAGATGTCCATATGCTAAAGGCAAAACAGTGCTTACCTCCGTATACAGAGTGGAGAAGAATACCTAAATGATTTGACTAAAGGCTGTGACTCAATCAGACTAGCCTTCAAATTCTGGCTCTGCCCCAAGTAGGCATCGTGAATTTAACTTAAATCCTTTGAATCTCAGCTTCCTCACCTGTAGTATAGAAGATTCAATGAAACAACGTATGTTAAGTTTCTGGCAACACAACTTGTATATATGAAGAGCTCAGTCAAAGGTGGCCATTTTAAACACACATGGTTTATACAAGTTT
Source organism: Stenella coeruleoalba (assembly GCF_951394435.1). Lineage (NCBI taxonomy): Eukaryota > Metazoa > Chordata > Mammalia > Artiodactyla > Delphinidae > Stenella > Stenella coeruleoalba. The sequence continues at coordinate 132,403,694 of NC_137149.1, read as the reverse complement.
GTTCATCTAAATGCACATTCTATTGCAGTAAATAATTTGTCACGTGCTGTGTTGGGTTTTTCAGGATGTAGATTTTACTTTGCACGTAGTGGATAATAAAGAGTACACTAGCTAGAGAATAAGGAGACCTGCCCCACATACAGCTTTTACACTGCCTTAGTCTCTGACTTGGGGACAGGATGAGTCAGCAGAATCTCCTGGAAGTATTGAGAAACTAAAAAGACATTCACCCAGGCTGGAGGAGGAGAGACTTATCTATGGATTTCAGAGCAACAGAAACTAAGGTCTGGTTTTTTGGCAGTGTCTAGGAGGTAGCAAGACGAAGGTGGGAAAGATTAAGATTAAATTCTCAGAGGAGGGACTTCTGAAGCCAAGGACAAATGTGCAAAGTATAGTTTTGAAAGATCTTGATCATCCTTGTCAGGGCTCGTAGAGGTTTGGGTACCCACCAATAAAGTATGAGAGTTCCTGTTTCCTCATAGTCTCTCCAACATTTGTTCATTCATTTCATAACTATTTTAAGCATTTAGTATGCCTTTTTATACAGTTTTAACACGCTCTGGAAACCTATTGGCTAGGAGTTGTAATATCTCTCATTCAAGGTAGGAAAGATATTATCCTAATTTTGAAACGGGAGAAACTGTAAATGGAAAGTATTAATCATAATTCTCAGGAAAAACTAGAGGCATATCATAGTTTTCCTGATTCCCACTTCCGGAAAAAGCATTGGGGCTATATCTACAATGATTATTATAACTTCACTAATTGATCAGTTCACTCAACAAAAGTATTATTTTTTTTTCCACAACTCTATTTGTATTAAATTGTCAATCAGATGTTTTTTGGTTATGTGAGGACATTGCTGTGTTTATTGAGGCCAAAGGCCCTTTATTTCTCTTAAGGAGAGAATCTGCATCAGAGAAGAGAAAAACATCTTTTTAAACATAAAACTTACAAATCACCTGTAACTTTACTTTAATGTTCAAATAATTCAATAAAATTTCCCTTTTAACCACTGCAAAGTCATAACTTTATTACAACTCATAGCAGAATATTCAGTTAAATACAATTCAGTACATCAGATGTCTGTGGATGTTACTATTAAGTACAGAAGAGAACACAGGTTCAAGTGCAGCTTTGAGAAGGTTCTAGGTCTGCTTGTCTAATTTGATAGCCACTGCACATATGTTGCTGTCGAGCACTTTAAAATGTGACTAGTCCAAAGGGAGACGTATAAAATACACATCAGATTTCAAAGACTTAATAGAATGTAAAGAATGCAAAACATCTCGTTAATAATTATATTGGTTACATGTTGAAATGGTAAGATTTTGATATATTGGGTTAAAGAAAATATAGTACTAAAATTAATTTCACCTACTTCTTCCTAGAATTTTTTTAACATGGCTACTAGAAAATTTAAAATGTTGTATGTGGCTTGCCGTCTTGGCTCACCTTAAGTAATATAGGATGATGCTGTTCTAAATCTTTGTCACTTCACCTTAAAAAAGGAAGCCTAGTAGCTTCTTTGCCTATAAATGAGGCTTTGAAAATTCTTTTTTAAATTGAAGTATAGTTGATTTACAATATTGTGTTAGTTTCAGGTGTACAGCAAAGTGATTCGGTTATACATATGTTTATGTTTTTATTCTTTTTTTTGAGGGTTTGAAAATTCTTAAAAGTGTACTAAGTAAATGGTAACTATTAATTTTGGGGGTCAGGTTTATTGAGGTATACTTTAAATACATTAAGATCCACACTTTTTAGTGTAGAGTTCTTTGAATTTTAAACAGCTCTTACAGTCATGTAACTGCTATTACCACCACAGTCAACACACACAGCAGTTACAGCACCACAGAATATTACCTTGTGCGTATTTGTAATCAGCCTCTTCCCTTAGCCCCAGCCCTAGGCGAACATGTTATACAAAAGGGGTCACACAGTCTGTAGACTTTTGAGTCTTGTTTCTTTCACTTAGCATAATGCATTTGAGATTCATCCAAGTTGTTGTATTGGTAGTTCTTTCCTTTCCATTTCTGAGTACTATCCTATAGCATAGATGTACCATACTTTGTCTACCCAATTGCCAGGTGAAGAACATTTGGGTTGTTTCCAGTTTTTGATGATTATGAATAAACCCAGTGTGTATATTTGCTTTACCGATTTGTGTATGAACATACATTCATACACAGATGGATAAGTACCAAGAGAATGGAATTGCTGAGCCATATGGTAACTGTTTGTTTAATTTTATAAGAAGTTGCCAAAGTGTTTCCCCAAATGGTTCCATTGTGCATTTCGCCCCCAGCAGTGTATGAGTATTCCATATGTGCCACATCTTTGCCAGAATGTGATACTGTCATCCCTCTGCTTTTTTTTTTTTTTAATTTTAGTCCTTCTAATAGGAGTGTAATAGTATCTCATTGTGGTGTTAATTTTTATTTCCTCCATGACTCATTTTGTTCAACATCTTTTCATAATCTTATTTGCCATCTTTATATCTTATTTGGTGAAATATATATTTAAACCTTTTGCCCATGTATTTTTATTGGATTTTTTCAGGCTTGAGAGTTCTTTATTATTATTGAGAACTTGAGTGTTCTTATTATTGAGAATTGAGAGTTCTTTCTGAATTCCAGATACGAGTCCACTATCAGATGTTTTGCAAACATTTTCTACCAGTCTGAGGTCTGTGTTTTTATTTTCTTAACAGTGTGTTTTGAAGAAAAGTTTTAAATTATGATAATGTCCAATTTGTCAATATTTTTATGAGTCATGTTTTTTGTGTCATATCTAAAAATTTCTGCATAACTCAAGATTACAAATATTTTTCTCATGTTTTCTTCTAGAAATTTTATAGTTTTACATTTACATATATGATCTACTTCGAGCTACTTTTTGTATATGATATAAGGTGTGGGTTGAAATTCTTTCTTACTTTTTCGCATTTAGATGTCCAATTGTTCTAATGCCATTTGTTGAAAAATTACAGTTTCTCAACGCTTTGCCTTTGCATCTTTATGAAAAATCAATTGACAATATACATGTCACTTTATTTTTGGTATTTATTGTATTCTATTAATCTATATGTCTGTCCTTTCACCAATATCAGAAGTCTCGAAATCAGGTAGTGTGAGTGTTCTAAATTTGTTCTCTTTCAAAATTATTTTGGCTTTCTAGTTTCTTTCTGTCTTCATATGAATTTAGAATCAGCTTATTAATTTCAAAAGAAACTGTCTTCTGGGATTTGATTAGAAATACATTGAATCCAGCTCAGTTTGGAGAAATTTGTATCTCAACTTTATTGAGTTTTCCAGTAATAAACATAATATAAACTCTCCATTTAATTAGGTTTTTGATTTCTTTTTTTAGACGTTTGTAGTTTTCAGCATATTGAAACTGCATATATTTTGTTAGATTTATACCTATTACATTTTTTATGCTATTTAAAAATTTCAAGTTCCAGTTGTTCTTTGCTAGCATATAGAAATACAGAAATGCTATAAAAAATACAGAAATACGAGATACGAGAAAATTGATCTGTTCTTTAACTGTTGCTGAAATTACTTATTCGTTCTACTAACTTTTAAATAAATTCTTTGGGATTTTCTCCACAGGCAGTCATGCTGTCTGCAAATAAAGACAGTTTTATTGCATTCATTTCAATCTATATGCTTTTATTTTATTTCTTTATTTTTCCTTTATTGCACTGACAAGAACCGCAGGTAAGATGTTGAATGTGAGTGGTGAGAGAGGATATCCTTGCCGTCCTCTCACTCTCAGAGGGAAGCATTCAGTCTTTCATTATTAACTGTGAGGTTAGCTGTAGACATTTCAGAGCTGCTCTCTATCAGACTGAGGAAATTCTCTACTATTCCTTGTTTGCTAAAAGCTTTGATCATGAATGGATGTTAAATTTTGTCAAATATCTTTTCTATGTCTTTTGGGATGGTTATATGATTTGCTGCTTTCATCTGTTGATATGGTGAATTATGTCTATGTATTTCAGAATGTTGAGCCAGTCTTACCTTTCCTTACGATGTATTATCGTTCTCCTGTTCTTGGATTCAATTTGCTAGTATTTTACTAAGATTTTGCTTCAATTTCATGAGGGATGTTTTCTGGAGTTTTATTTTTTTCTTTTTTGTACTATCTTTGTCCAGTTTGAGTATCAGGATAATATTGGCCTTATTAAATGATTCATGTAGTGCTTTCTCCTCTTGTATTTTCTGGAAGAGTTTGTGTAGAACTGATGTTCTTTTTTAGTTTTATTTTAAATATCACATCCTTGGAGGAGACTTTCCTAACACTTGCATCTAAATTAGGTCCCCCTCTGTTATTAACTCCGTTGGTGTCTTTTTTCTTTATAGATTTTATCATAATTTATAATTATACATTTATTGGAGGTTTATTTCTTTAATGCCAGCATTCTCTTCTGAGAGGCCAGGCTCATGTCTGTGTGCTCTTCACCGTTACATGCCCATTGTTTAGCATGGTGCCTGACACCTAATAGATATTTAATAAATATTGGCTGAATAAACACATGAATCCCTAGGATTTAATGAATGTCATTATTCATTATTCATCATACAGTTGTGAGCATTATACCTATAATCACTTACTATGTGTTTGTGCAAATTTCCTACAATGAACAGGAAAACACTTCAGACACCTCTTAATGGGTATTAAAAAACATAGTATTTAACAGAATTAGATAATTGCAAACATAATGACTTACAATGTGGAGTTAATATTTCCATAAATAACCTTATAATGTGAATGAACAAACTAAAATTTTGAGAAAAGTTAGAACTTACCTAGCCTTAGCATGAAACAAAGAGATTTTACTAAAAACAAAATGGTATTTTACTTAGCTTTTACAGATTAAATATAATAAATTTAAATAAAGAATTCAATGTTATGTATTTTCCTTTTTTTTAAAGTAAAATCAGCTAAATATACTTTGGTAAGCAAATAGGAAGTCAGAGCAGTAAGCTACATGCAGAGCATATGGTCCAGATACTGGGGTATAGAAGCAGCCTTATCTGCTGAGGTTTACAGAGGAAAAAGTTCAAGGAAGCGTTTACAATTCTAGTGACTTCCATTTTAACTAATTTTTCAATTTGTTCCCAGTTAAACAACTGCTATAAATCTATTTCTTCCAGCAGCAATAGTAGTTTTGGGGGGTGGAAGAGAAGTGATGCCTCTGAGCAGCCAATTAAACATGTAGAAGAAACCATAAATATGTTCAAAATAAAACCAAAAACACAATTTAAATTCAAGCAGCTGTGAGTTTCCCTTGCCAGTCCACTTTCATTCATTAATTCTTTCTTTGCTTGATGGGGGATGGGGGTAATATGGGGAGCAGCGTAGATATAGAACTTTTCATGGAGCTTACAGTTCAGTGGGAGAATCCAGACAGTACATAGGAAATAGCAGCAGGTGATGTGAAGTCCTTTGATAAGGGACACGGTACAAACAGGAGGAATATTAACCTAGTTAGGGATGCAGTTATTTGATTTCCTGTTTGAACTGTTATTTGAAAGGTATGTAGGAACTAAGTATATGAAAGGGAATGAGGAGTGGAATAAGTGTTCTAGGCAGAGGAATTAATACTATTGAAAACAACCAGTATTTAGTGGGCACTTCCTGAGTGTTCCACATGAACAATTTCTTGTGATCTTTACAATGACCCTATGAATTGGGTGGTGTTATTCCCAATTTAGGGCTAAGGATGAGGAATGAGGGACACAGAGAGTGTAGAAACTTGCCTTAAGTTACACAGGTAGTAAGTGATAGAGCTAGGATTTGTACAGTGTTACTCTGTGTATGATTGGTTGCAAGAATAACTGGAGTATGTAACACTGATGGAGGGAGGTTGTAGGTGGGGGAAGTGGGAGAATAAGTGGTGTCAGGAGTGAGACTGGGAAGGATGGAGGTAAGGATCTGGTTCTGAGGAAGGGTCTTGCAAGCCACGTAAAGGAACAAATTGAGTATCACTTCAGTGTTAGCCGTTTTCTCCCACAATTTACATTCCTACCTGAGCTCTTTCACCTTACTTGGTGTAGTGAAGAATATGGTCCTGACTCAGGTGACATGACTTAAACATGACAAAGACTATATTCTAGTGGAAAATCATTTTGCTTGAGGAGGATTTTTCCACCCCTGAGCCAAATAATCAGGGAAAGCTTCCTTACATGAATTTACAGCTTCCTAACAAACTGTTCATTGTCTATAGTTCTTTTTTGTGTTTTTTTTTTTTTTTTTTTACTGAAATACATTTATTTTTGTCTTTGGGTCAGAATAATTTATTAAGAATTATTACTTTATATGCTGCTATGACACAGTGAAGTGCCCTATTCTATTGTAAGGGTATATCACAAATGATTTGTTATGAAATCTCAAGTATTACATTTTATGAACATTTTAATTAAATAATACCTAAGGAGACAAAAGACCTGTATGCAGAAAATTATAAGACACTGATGAAAGAAATTAAAGATGATACAAATAGATGGAGAGATATACCGTGTTCTTGGATTGGAAGAATCAACATTGTGAAAATGACTCTACTACCCAAAGCAATCTATAGATTCAATGCAATCCCTATCAAACTACCACTGGCATTTTTCACAGAACTAGAATAAAACATTTCGCAATTTGTATGGAAACACAAAAGACCCCGAATAGCCAAAGCAATCTTGAGAACGAAAAAAGGAGCTGGAGGACTCAGGCTCCCTGACTTCAGACCATACTACAAAGCTACAGTAATCAGGACAGTATGGTACTGGCACAAAAAAAGAAAGATAGATCAGTGGAACAGGATAGAAAGCCCAGAGATAAACCCACGCACATATGGACACCTTATCTTTGATAAAGGAGGCAGGAATGTACAGTGGAGAAAGGACAGCCTCTTTTCAATAAGTGGTGCTGGGAAAACCGGACAGGTACATGTAAAAGTATGAGATTAGATCACTCCCTAACACCATACACAAAAATAAGCTCAAAATGGATTAAAGACCTAAATGTAAGGCCAGAAACTATCAAACTCTTAGAGGGAAACATAGGCAGAACACTGTATGACATAAATCACAGCAAGATCCTTTCTGACCCACCTCCTAGAGTAATGGAAATAAAAACAAAAATAAACAAATGGGACCTAATGAAACTTCAAAGCTTTTGCACAGCAAAGGAAACCATAAACAAGACCAAAAGACAACCCTCAGAATGGGATAAAATATTTGCAAATGAAGCAACTGACAAAGGATTAATCTCCAAAATTTACAAGCAGCTCATGCAGCTCAAACAAAAAAACAAACAACCCAATCCAAAACTGGGCAGAAGATCTAAATAGACATTTCTCCAAAGAAGATATACAGACTGCCAACAAACACATGAAAGAATGCTCAACTTCATTAATCATTAGAGAAATGCAAATCAAAACTACAATTAGATATCATCTCACACCAGTCAGAATGGCCATCCTCAAAAAATCTAGAAACAATAAATGCTGGAGAGGGTGTGGAGAAAAGGGAACACTCTTGCACTGCTGGTGGGAATGTGAATTGGTTCAGCCACTATGGAGAACAGTATGGAGGTTCCTTAAAAAACTACAAATAGAACTACCATATGACCGAGCAATCCCACTACTGGGCATATACCCTGAGAAAACCAAAATTCAAAAAGAGTCATGTACCAAAATGTTCATTGCAGCTCTATTTACAATAGCCCAGAGATGGAAACAACCTAAGTGTCCATCATCGGATGAATGGATAAAGAAGATGTGGCACATATATACAATGGAATATTACTCAGCCATAAAAAGAAACGAAATTGAGCTATTTGTAATGAGGTGGATAGACCTAGAGTCTGTCATACAGAGTGAAGTAAGTCAGAAAGAAAAAGACAAATACCGTATGCTAACACATATTTATGGAATTTAAGAAAAAAAATGTCATGAAGAACCTAGGGGTAAGACAGGAATAAAGACACAGATCTACTGGAGAACGGACTTGAGGATATGGGGAGGGGGAAGGGTGAGCTGTGACAGGGCGAGAGAGAGTCATGGACATATACACACTAACAAACGTAGTAAGGTAGATAGCTAGTGGGAAGCAGCCGCATGGCACAGGGATATTGGCTCGGTGCTTTGTGACAGCCTGGAGGGGTGGGATAGGGAGGGTGGGAGGGAGGGAGGGATACGCAAGAGGGAAGACATATGGGAACATATGTATAACTGATTCACTTTGTTATAAAGCAGAAACTAACACACCATTGTAAAGCAATTACACCCCAATAAAGATGTTAAAAAAAAATCAATTAACTCCGATTCAAAATTTTTCTTACATATAACCATACATTACAATTCTTCTTTATGAGTGGGAGAGGAAGGAGGGTTATTTTTATCATGCATCCATTGTGTAAGGAGGGGTTTTGTGTATGTAAATGACATCTGTTGAGCATATCAATGTGGATAATCAATTGGCAGGAAGCATGGCGGTCTTCGGAGTCTCTCCTTTAACTCAGGCATGAGCTAGTGGCCACGGGATGCTGTGTTCTTAATCCTAGCCAACCATCTTACACCAAAAGAGCCAGGAAAGACAGTGGAGTTGCTCAACATCAATATATGACTGCTGTAGGGAAAACAGAGTAAGCACACGTGTCTTCGATGGTGGGTCAATTGTGAACTCTTTAAAAACATTAGAAAGGCATGTAGATAAAGACTTAGAGCTCCTTATTAGGAAGATCTTGCTCCGAATTTATTTCTACATCAACATATTTTCAGAACATTGGGCTCATAGCTCAACATTTTTCTGAGTGGAACTGGGAATGTTTACTGACCAGCAGGATAACCTAAACTCCAATCCTTTTCTTGCTTTTTCAGCAGCAGATCAGAGACTTTATAGACCTGCATGATTATTAGATTTGCATGACTCTACTGCCTCTCATTAATAACATTTTAGATTATGCATTGCTTATAAAATGTGTCTTAAAAGATGACTTTGTATATCTACCTTTTAAAAAATAAACATACTTCAGATGGAGATTTTTCATGGAATGAAAGCTTCTTTAGACTACTTCAAAGAATTATTGCAGTAGGCCCCTCTGGAAGGAAATGGAATTCTTGTCTTTGTGTTGGCTTGAGTCCCTGCTCTGAAGTCCTGACCTTTGTCCTGGGAATGCAGTAAATTCTAATTTTTGGTTTGCTGATTCAGGGGTAAGAAAAAAAAATCTCCTATAGTCCCATTGTAATTGTCAACCCCCTTAAATCTGGAAAAAAAGGAGAAGAAAATGTACTTTATGGAATCCTGTAAAGTGACTTCACTTTGGACAAGGAGAAAAAGAAGGAAGCCTCCTTTTATGCATTAGGCTTTCATTTAGTTCCAGGGCTTGTGAAGGGGCCGCGAAAGTCAAGGCAGCATGATACCAATTGAGCTGACACATGCATTCCCTTATGCACTACAGTTGCCATTTAAAAACATTAAAAGCAAAAAGTCAAAAAAAAAATCAATGATTGACAGTCTAACAGGACTAGTTGACTCAGCAACTAGGTCACCAATTTGCCTCATTTCTGGAAGCAATCCAGTGCTTGATAATTAGAGTTTTTCTAGAAATTGAATTGGTAGAAGTAGGTCAGTCCCCTTGGACTTTGGTTCCTCTTCTAGCAGGGGAGCCTTGGTCTGACATAGCACGACTGGTCTCCTCACACATACCTTGAAGTCCATGAGAAGCGGAAGAGTTGGCCAATACTATTGGCTGGTACTTCTTCATTGTGGGATAAAGAGACCTGGCCAATCATATCTTTGCATATGGCGACATTCTCAAACAAATACCTTGTATCTGGACAAGGAGAGCCCTTGGTAAGACTGTAAAGTAGGGGATTTTATCTTCAGTGACCCTTCCTCTCCATGCAACCTGACCACATTTTATTCATTTCCACCCAGCTCCCACAGCACAGTTGGGCTTTCCTAGATGCTTAGCCGAAAGCCCTGGCTTCTTCATTGTAGGTCAGATTTGCCCTCCTCTGTGATGCCTCATGCTCCAGGCCTTTCCCATGTCCTTTAATCCCCCTTCAAAAACTACCTGGATTAGTTCTAATCACTAAGTGCTCTGATTTTTAGGCAATAATGGATGGTCACCACCCATGGGATATTCTGTAATTCCTTTTAATACATTAGATTGCTTATATTTTTATCTCTCTTGGATAATAGAATGTCTCAGTCTAGTTAAAAAGGTAAAAAATTAGAACATTTCAGCAGACGAGTGGGAAGGGCCTTTACAGGCCATTTATTCCACATTCTTTCAATAATTGCTTACTCCACAAATGCCTAGAATTCATTTTGTGGATACGTTTATGTTTCTTTTTTCTTCAAGACAGTTTTCAGCAGCTATAACTTAAGCAGTCTGGAAGTGTTCAAAATAAAGAATAAAGGAAAAAAATGTATTACCTTTACATGTATTCCAAATAAGTCTTCAGGACTGGAAGAGTCCCAGAAACTACATACATTTTGTCTATTCATCTTAGTAGCCATTAAGACATAATCTAGTCTAATTGTCTGACTTAAAAAGCTGGGAACAGAGATAAAGGGCAAGGAAGTATTTATAAGGTCACAGAGATTGATTCCTGGCAGAATGGGAACCAGAACCCAAGTTTTTTGTTGTTGTTGTTGTTTTGCGGTACACGGCCCTCTCACTGTTGCGGCCTCTCCCGCTGTGGAGCACAGGCTCCAGACGCGCAGGCTCAGCGGCATGTGGGATCCTCCCGGACCGGGGCACGAACCCGTGTCCACTGCATCGGCAGGTGGACGCTCAACCACTGCGCCACCAGGAAAGCCCAGAACCCAAGTTTTAGTATAATCGATATGATATATTTTATTTCAATAAAGATCAATAGCTTTAAATATTTATTATAAACATTGGGACTTTATATGTCCTATATTATAAAGATAATTTTTTTCAATATCATTCCCTCCCATTCCTCCTCCTAAGCTACATCTCTAATTTCCTTTTAAATCTAACTCAAATTCACCTTCCTGGAAAAAAAATGCATGTGATTATCTTACTCCAAACTTATTGTACTTGACATTTCATCAGCCTTTAGGAAAATATTTTCAGTATGTTTAACTTTAGCATGCATTCATTTATTTAAAAAGAAAGCTACTGTGTCTAGTTTGTTTGTTTGATTTTCCCCATAAATAAGCATTTTCTTTTTTCACTCCATAGCACCCAAAGAATGCTCTGAAATGCTGATGCCAGTACTTTTGATTTCTCTCCTTTTCCCATCCTGTTTCCTCTGCCTTCTTTCTTCTGGGCCACTGTAGTCTGGAAGCAGAAGGTGTAGTGGAGATTAAGCCAAACATTCTCAGGACTGACTGCAATTGAAAGCAACTTCAGCTGGTCTTTTGGAGGATGTGGCCTAAGGGAGACTGGTATCTTTTTACTTATAGCATATTCAAAGCCAAAAATCTGTAAGCAAATAGTCTGGAGGTACGGAAAGCTGGTTGTAAGGGGAAAAAAAGCACAAGATTTTTAAAAGTATGGAGGAAACAGTATCCAATTTAGATCAACCTCCTGTCTCTGCTTTTTGTATCCTTGATGTGAATTCAGGAAAATGAGCTCCCGGTTTAATTGTGCTGTGGGTGTGAGCCTGTGGAGCTGAGTGTTTAGAGATCTCATAAATTTTTGCACTTTAAATGATCCCTATAATGCCCTGAAAGAATGAAGCCTTCCTGGAAAATCTCAAACTTGCTCCTTGGGAGTTTATTTCTCCCTGGTGGAATCTGATTCACCACGATATTTATAGTGGATGTTTTGATTTTGCGCTGGTGCCTTGAGCTCACAGTGCATTTTTTCTAGACAGTGTTGTCATGAAATGTGACTTGAAAAACTATTTAAAGGCTACAGCAGCCTTTTAAAAAACATTCTTTTAGGCACGAATCAAGATTGAAGGCTAAACCATTTCTTAATACCTCTCTCTACCCCTCCTTGTTTCTGCTGGACTCGGACAGAGAATTTTGATGCCTATGAACTATTTGAAAAAACATCAGAACGAATGGGATACAGCATCTCACTCCCATATCGCTAGCTCAGGGTGTAAATTTTAGCCTCTTTCTTAGAGTGATCGGAAGTGAAAGCGGGTCTGATTTAAATCTATTATTGAAGGATTGTATAGTTTTCGGGTGCTCGTCATTGGGGAGCCCCTTTACCCTCACTTCTGAGATAAACAGGGCGTGAGAATGGTTGTGTAACAAAGGAGCTTCTCTGTTCTTTTTCCTCCTCTTTCCTTCTATTTCCTCCGGTGGAGGTATATAGTGCTTTTGCTAACAGTGCTCAGAAATTATGTTCTGAAAGGTGATCAATGTTAGCAAGATGAACTTGTTTCCTTTCTTTACATCTGTTTTTTGTAGATGATTTGTTATGAAGAATGACGATCTAAACTTCTGCAATGGCCAGTAAAGATCACCAGGTTTTCAGGACAAATCCAGGAATGGTGGCCAGTGTGAAATTGAGAAGCATCCAGGATGAAGCTGAGACCTTGGGGAGAGATCAGGGGTTGAAAAGGCTGATGTGGAATAAGGAGGGAGAAAAGAAGAGGGAGGGAGACCAGAGAGGAGAGCACTGTAGGACTTACCCCAGTGCTTTAGAACGGGCAGTTTTACCCTACTTTCATTTGGTAAACATTCGGCCATTTCTGGAGTCACATTTGGCTACTGCAGCTTGGGGCTAGGTAATACTGGTGTCTAGTGAGTAAAACCACATGCTGCTAACCACCCTATGACATATGGGACAGGCCCCCAGCAGAGACTCATCCAGCCCAAAATGGTGCTGTGGCTGAGAAACCTGCCCTAAACCATGAGAAGGGACTCAGTGGGAAGAGTGCCGTTTTGCAGCACCCCCTGCACATCCGTGCATGACTGTCTGACAGCAGGTTGCTTCTTCCTGATGACATATTGTGGGCATAGCTGAGGGTTCACATTAGGGTTCCTCCCCCACCATTCCTTACCTAACTGAGACTCTATCTGTTAGCATATACATATATTCCCTTCTCCCCTCGGCATGTTAAATCTCTTCAATCTTCCTTTGTTATATTGTACCTTCAGCACTTCCACCTCTGGCCCTTTGCCTATCTCATCAGCAGAGAAATACTCGTTAGGAGGTTCTCCTTTAATCACTTATTTGTTCGTTTCTCCAACGAATTTATTGAGGGCCTGCTGTGTACAAAGCATCCTTATAGATTCTTTGCATACATCAGTACATCAGTGAACAAACCAAGGCTGCTTGTGGAGGTTACCTTCTAGCAAGGAAGACAGACAATAAACAGTCAGTAAGTAATAGAGAAGAGATAATATGTTAAAAATTGTTAAGCACTTTGTTAAAAGAAAGAAAAGAAGAAGGTAAGGCGGTGAAGGTAGGGCCAGCTGTGTGTGGTATTGGCCGGCACAGGGAGGGAAGACCTCATCGGCAAAGTGCCAGTGGGTGCAGAGGGTAGGCAGGGAGGGACTGGTCACGGGCATTCTTGTTTTCCTTCCAAATGCTCACCTTTGGTAAAAGGAGCTCCAAACGCAGTGACAAGTCCAATAATCCTGAGTGCAGCCAGCAAAGGTTCTTCCAAGGAAGACTGAATCCAGGAGCAAGTTTTTAGAAATTTTGCCAATCCAATTTATGAACTGGTTCAGTGGCCTTAAGCTTAAAATGTAGGTCATCTGGAAGCCCAGGAGTTGAGTTATGGTTCAATAATTTCTTGAGGCCTCCACGATGTTACTGATAGTGAATGAAGGCTGCTTTCCAAAAAAAGACGGTTATTCGCCAGCACAGTATCTGCTATCACTCTTGCTATGCAGTCATAAATAGCACACTTTGTAACTGTACGCCATGTATCCTTCGTTAAGTCACTCAGTTCAGAGAGATTTTCAAATACCTATAAAGGGTAGTGCGCTGTGTACAAAGATGTGGAAGGCGGAGTCCTGAAACTTAGAGATCTCACATCTAGAAGAGGTGGACTTGGGTCACACTTCTTTCTAGTGTGTAGTTAGGTGTGATCAAGACAAAAATCAAATGTCATAAATACACAGATGACCAAGAAAAAGAAATCACAACCAAAGGTGCAGAGGGGGCTCCCAGAAGACAGCATGTGAGTAAGTCTTACTGGTCGAGTATGATTGACATAGACAGAAAGTGGAAAGGTGGGGACGGACACCCCCAGAACTAGGATGAGTAAGAACAAAGCAGCAGGGCTGGGAGGCTGACAAAAAGTGTTTAGGAAGCTATAGAGTAAGTGTGCATTCTTTGATCGCAAGCAGGTCTTTGCAAAAAGGATTGCTTAAAGCTGTTAAGAGCTAAATGTATTCGGACCATAGATCCCGAACAACTAAGTTCTCTCACCCTCGTCTCAGTTCTGAAATGTGGGGCAGCACATCGATAAGGTGATGGTACTACTTTGGAAGGGCTAGATTTTCTTCATAATATTTTTCTAATTTGTATTTAAAATTTTCACTTGAAAATCCTTGTCCAATTGAAAGACTTCACCAGCCTGAAGCACCCATTCCAAGGCACTTGTGTTTATTATGAAGTCAGTAAAGCTGTATTTCAGTGAACCGTCCCCATTTAAAAATTTTCTGCTCAAAATTTCTCCTCCTGGATATTGTTCATTATCAATATCATCACTATTCTACCATACAACTGTGTTGATCTTGTCTATCTTTTCAGTGTTAAGATTTACAGTAACTGTTTAAAGAGGAAATTATATATTAACTTAAAAGACCATGAACTAAGGTCCAATGAGGCAATATTTTGAAAGTTTGGTAACCTAATTTTGGCAATGTAGTATTCAAGACACAATACATGAAGCAAAATATATGCCCCCCTGTCCAAATGGAATCCATTACCCTGCCTGCCCCATAGCTGTAAATAAGCCTTTGGGGAAGTCGTGCGTATCACAATAGACCTCATCTTCAGGGATTGAGTTATTTAATCAGAGTGACTATTTATTGAGATTTCAGGCACTTTACTTGCCCCCCTCCCCTTTTTAAAGCATTGCTACCTTCTTTAATTCTGGCAGCAACTATGTGAGGTAGGGATTACAATTGTGACCATGTTACCGATGGAGAAACTGAGGCTCAGAATGGTTAAGTAACCTGTCTATGGGCGTAGTGAAGGAATGGATGCAGGCTCTTTGAAGCCCTGTTTCTTGGAAAAGATACTTTGGAAGAATATGACCTTCTTGCTTACCCTGTGGGAAGCTGAGACAATGTTAGCAAAGAATCGTATTCTTGCATCCCTACATAGAAGTGGGATGCTCCGGTCTGCAGAGAGGTAGCTTCTTTCTTTTAAGTGAAAAGCTTTGCTTTTCATGTTGGTTGGTGTTTTTCAGAATACCCAGGATTACATTTAGGTCATCCTTGAGGGGTGATGGATGAGAGAAGAATTTTAAAGGTTTTGATGTAAGGAGGCGAGAAAAAAGAAGCAGAATTAGGTTTCTGGACATCTAGATCTTACCAGCACTTACTCCACACGTTTTTTTAATAGCACTTGCCATGTTGTATTGTAAGTTTTCAGTTTATGTGGGACTCCTTCCCCTTACCTCTAGGCAGTGAGTTTCTTAAGGATAGGGACTATGTCTTCCTCAGTTTTGTGTCACCAGACTCCACGTGGTCCAGACAATGTCTGGGAAGTCATAAGCGTTCAATTAACACCCCAAGAACTGATGGTTGACCTGATTGGTTGTGTGCTTTGTTTTTTTAGAAAGAACAGATTTGGGGACTTCCCTGGTGGTCCAGTGGTTAAGACTTCGCCTTCCAATGCAGGGGGTGTGGGTTTGATCCCTGGTCGGGGAGCTAAGATCCCACATCTCATAGCCAAAAAACCAAAACACAGAACAGAAGCAATATTGTAACAAATTCAATAAAGACTTAAAAAAAAATAAAATCTTAAAATAAAAAGAACAGATTTCCCAGGCCTCCCAAATTTGCAAATTTTTTGGCAGTTGAATTATTAGCGAACTTTACATTTTACAGTCCTAGCCTCACCTAAAGTCATGGACAGAGATTCCTTCTCCTTCTGTTGCTCCATGCTGACCTGTGTAATTTT
This sequence comes from Stenella coeruleoalba, assembly GCF_951394435.1. NCBI lineage: Eukaryota > Metazoa > Chordata > Mammalia > Artiodactyla > Delphinidae > Stenella > Stenella coeruleoalba. The sequence goes on along the minus strand of NC_137149.1, from coordinate 132,387,608 downwards.
AGGTCAGTATGAAGGATTAATGGTGAGAGCCCCTTTTAAATAAGTTATTTTTTTTCTAAAGGTAGGTGGAAATGAGGGTTTTTAAAAAAGTGGCATCATTACTGTAAAATATTCATTTCCCAATCTATACTTAGATTGTCTATACAGTAATTTTGTACTTGACTAAGCACTTCCATAGAAAATAAGAAGGACATTTTCCCTCAGAGTGTAAATTTGCTGAAGTATGATAAGCCGCTACTTCATCTTTTCCCTTAAAATCTTTTTTTTTCCTGTTTCTAGTCAAGCATTTATTAAAACATTAGGAAGAAAATTTAGGTCATCCTTTTAACGTGCACTGACCTAGTTACTTTTTCTTTCTAAGCAACTGTTTAAACTAGATTTATTGAGGAAAGTGGTTGGTTCAGTCTTGCATTAAATCATATAGCACACAACAATGAGGAAAATTTGCAAAGTCCAGCTTATGCTATGCTGCCTCTTTCTCCCCTTTGGTGTCTTTGATTCTGCCCTTTTCCTTTGGATACCAAGGTCTTATTGGACCAGGGCTGTATGCGATTCACTTTTTTTCATATAGGAGTGTCTTTCATTGAAAACCCCTTAATTCATGTTACATGGTGATGATTCTAAAATCGCCATGTTAGTTGGCTCCTTCCCCAAATTAAAGGACACATTAACAAATAACTGGTTAGTGAGTAATGAACATAAACAACAGTCGCACACGTTATTCATTGGGCAGTTTGAAACTGCAGGTCTAATGCCTTCAATTGTCTCTTTGGAAGTTGCCTTTTCAGACATAAAATAGGATAGTACTGTGAATGCAGTCTTGATAGATGAAAATTCTATATTGTTCCCTTTTTTTGGCAGAAAATTTTCCTTTGCTTTCTCATTCATCACAAACTGACTTCTGATGATTATACAAGCAATTCTCCAAATTTCTTAGAATAATCCTGTTAGAAGTTTTATTAGTCAAAGAATATCTCTGTCCTAGATGGAATAGTTTGGTCCCTTATTCTACTGCTGGCCTTACTGCAAAATTATGGCTGAAATATACAGAGATCTTACGAAAATTTGACTTTGTTAAGGGTCTTCCACTGTTTTTGTTTTTATCCAGTCAATTTGAGTTTCAGGGAAAACTCAGCTGAATAAAACATTTCATGTAAATTTTGTTTGATCTGGTTTACGTTTTTACTTCTAATGAGGCACCGATTCTTAAATCAGCCAGCTGGAATTAATAATCCAGCAGAAAGGCGATGCTGCTAACACAGTCAGCTTTTCCTGTTCTAGGGGATTATGCTCTTAAATAGCCTACTTTATTGTTTGTTGAACAAACCTATCTCCCTTAGTTGTGCTGTCTTTGAAAATGGTTCTGATTTCCTGACAGCGCCTTGGGAGTCTGGAGCGGGGCTTGGAGGGAAGGCTAAGAATCTCCTGCCTTTCCTCCTCTTATGCAGAATCTTCTCTTTCTTCTCTAGGTGGCTGTTCTTTCCACTGCTATCCTGGCCCCATTTCTGCTATTTTGGTCACCTCTATGCCATGGATAGACCTATGGGTTCTCTCTCCCTACATCTTAATCTTACTATCTACCCTTAAAAGCCACAGTTCTCATGTCTACCTTGGGAAATCATACCCATACTTCAAGGCTCAACTAGAAAGCCATCTTCTACTTCCCAGACACCTCAGTCTCTTTCTCACTCTGCACTTCGCTATCATTATGGTTGGTACTGTTTCTACTGCAGTCATTCCCTCTTCCTTACTAGGATAATTTGTGTACATCTTATCTCCCCTACTAGACTGTGCACTCCTGGAAAGTGGAGACTGCATCCTTGTTCACTCTAGAGAACACAGTTCAGTACCTGGTATAAAATAGGATGATTTCTGAAGTGCAGAGAGTATCTTAGAGAATCTGCGCTCACGTTAGCCAATCGCATTCCTTCCGTTTGCATCACTTTCTTTCACCCCAGGTTCCAGAGGTGGCAGGCGTGGCACAGAGGTGCAAGTTCTGAGCTCTCTCTCCTGTGTCTAGGTTAGGCTGGCCAGAGGCTTGCCAACAAGGCCCTGATGAAAGGAAGCCACGTGCAGGGCATGAGACAAGAAAACACAGACAGTTCATTTTGATCGCCATAATGTGCTGTTTATTGGTTTCAGTGCCCATCTCATGGAAATGAAATATTTAGCTTCCTATTCTCCATTTAATACTTGGATTTTAAAAATGTATTATATATGAGCAGAACAGAAAGGAAGCTGCTCCTTCTATTTTTTATGACAATCTGACTGCATTAGAGAGAGATTATAGTTTGATTTCGCAGAGGAATACAAATTTTAATTATTAGACTCTGAAATGTCCCCAAGCAAAATTTCCTTACAATCTCATTAATATAACTTCTTTAAGTTCTAAACTGCAATTTGACTAACCAAAGGCAATGTACTCATGTAACAAAAAGTTTAAGACATTCAGAAGAAGAGTAGTAAAATAAGACTAAAAAATCCAAGCAATTCATTCAAAGCAGCAAGTGACAAATGCAAAAACTACTGCTGTCAAAAATGTAATTGTAAATCCAGAGGAAAAATGTGCAGTAACGTTGCGATGTCTAAGATACCTTTTAACAGTAAAATCTATATGCTACTGGGTATGGGCTGTTTAATGATGTTGCAGAGGAATTCTAATAGCATCCTTGGGCTGAACTCTGGGGAGAGCTGTTTTCAGTAACTCTTGAAGATGTTCCTCATGCCTAATTCATTCATGCAGAGGGTAGGGCAGAGAGCATTATTGCTAGAAAGAGAACTTCAGGGCTTGGCAAGTGACACAAGGCAAACCCAGGATTATAAAGCAGGAAGGCAGGGTGTGGTGGTACATATTTGAACCTCTGTAGAGACTTCATTAAACAGTGCACCCACGGGGGTACTTAGAGCAAATATGTTAGCAGAAACAATAACAAAGGGCCCTGATAAAAGAAAGCAATACCTAGGACATGAGACAAGAAAACCTGGATCGTGCAGAGGAGAAGCTCAGACAACATATAAAGAAGTAAGACTAGAGAAGAGAGACAAGCCCAGGAGCTGCAACTAAAGGTTTTTCCCTGCTTCCTTTGGAGGAGAAAGTAAAGTGTGAGAACTTGAATTTGTATTCTTTGTAGATGTTTATATACATTTATACCTAAGGCAATTCCGTGGTTATTTTTGCAGTGTATGGATTTACTCTTTTTCAGCATTTCTTAGGTTGTAACCATAAAATCCCAATATAAAGAATCATTGTAGAGATGGAACTTGCTGACAATTTGAATTAAGATTTTCATGAGTGGGCAGAACCAGAGGTGGCAGATGCACACATATAATTTATCTCACAATTAGAATGTACAATAAAATGCGATTTCTTTATTATATTCATAAATAATTGACCTTCCTCCAAAATCCCTGTTTACTAATTACCAAGAAAAACATTCAAATGTTCTATGTGGTTTAAAGCTGAATTGGATCTAGTAATTTGAATGGTTCATTTAGAAAATAGTCTTTCTTGGCCAGAATGCCCAGTTAATAACAGAGGCATTCTCTTCTCCTCTCTCTCTCTGCTTTGTTTCCTGAGGTTTGTGGAGAAGGAGTGTGACTTCTATGGTCTTGTGGAGCTGGGGAAGATGCAGGAAGCTCACACTAGATGTTCCTGGTTTACCCACTGTCATACACAACCAGAGTTTGTGGCCGGTGTAACTCTCACTTTGGGTTGGGCTCCTGCAGCCTTGGAGATGACGCTGGCTTGATATCACCAAGGTCCTTACTGGAGCTACAGTACCTCTCAGGTCTGGTGGGAAATCACATTCAGCCTTGACTTTGGGGGTCTGCTCTATAGCTCTTTCTACAGAATCCTTTGTGAGGAGTCTACCGCCGAGCACCTCCCATCCCCCTCACCCCAGACTCTCAACTACTCCATGTGCCCCCTGGTCACCAAGGGTGATACGGGAAAGGCTAATTCTCAAGTCTCTCCATTCCCACTGTCTACACTTTCCTCACGGTTTGAAGTGGCCACACACCAGATAGATGTTGGAGAGGTCATCTCTTACCTGGATCCTAACAGGGATCAGGGACAATAGCCTGTCTCTGACCTCAGTTTACCTCAATGTTATGATGCTGTTCTCCCCCATCTGGGACAAATCCCCCATGGGGAATATCAGGACCTGTATTAGGCTACTTTACTTTCCCTTGCTTTCTTCTTTCCAGCATTCCTGGGCCTGGAAGGGGTGTATTTTTCCTTTACTTCCTCTATATTTTATTTTCCTCTTTGATTCTAGCCAAGGCTTATTGGAGGACAAGTCTCTTCTCTATACTTTAGAAAGACTGTGGGTGCTGATTCCCCTTGGCTTGGTGACTGATTTGTCAGAGGAGGTTGGAATTATTAAGAAAACCATCTCTTAAGACAAGAGCTGAATCTTGCTGCCGAATCCTAGTTGGAACACCAGAATTTGACCTTTCTCTCTGCATTTCCAATCAGTAGCCACACCTTCTCTCCCACTTAACAACAAAAAATCGGATGCTTTAGGAAACATGCTTAGAAAGACAAAGTTGAAAGCAAATTGATTTTTAGAATATTACATATATTGCACGGCACTGACCCTCCCATCAGGTCCAATGTAAAGTTACTTCCATAAATTTATTTCAGTCTGTGTGTGCCTCAGGTTAAAATAGAACAGCACTGAGGTACAACCAAGGCAGCTGTAATAGTTCCTACCTAGAGACAGACATGCAGTTCAGGTTAAAAGTATATTTCTTGGGGGAAAAAATTCTGTGGCCTAATATACTCTGCCAAAAACACAAAACAAAAGAACATAAACTCTGCATGTGTGTATATACATATAAATGGACACACACTCATATATTTAGTTTTTTAATTATTTATTTTAAAAGTTTTTTTAGTTGTTTTATACTTGATTGATGAAAAAAGAACGTGGATACCATATTCCATTTACAGCCCTGAGAACTGTGTAAGAAATAATCAATTTAAAAGCAACTTCATGAAGCCATGAATATAACGTATTAACTTATATTGTTTAAACAGTGTAAGGTGTTTCCCCATAACATGAGTTAAATTATCTTTACACTTATCTTGGTACCTTTCAAAAATTCAATTCTTGCTTGTCATTTAATTCTAAGGAAACAGTACAGGAGTGATCATAATGAATTGACTTATATGGAAAATCATGATAATTCTTTGAGTGGAAAAGAAGTTTGACTTACCCTTCTGGATGAAACTCAGAACATGATCTGAATTTCTTTACTTCTAAGCAAATATTCTGAAAAATGAAATCAGTGATATGTATTTAAACAATCTGTGATTTTAGAAATTTGAGAAACAAGAATGACTGTTGATGAAATGCTTTTAAAAGTTATATTACTTAATATTGGCCCTCTGGGTCTAAGGTTTTTGCTTCAGCTGTAGGTAGCAATGTAATTCTTTACAAATGCATGTCCTATTATAGGTACACATATCCGCATTCCTAATATAATGTTTCCAATCTTTTGACATCAAAAACACTATTCCATGAAAAGTTGCCTCTTAGTTATGAAACTTACAAGAAGCTTTTTGGATATGAAATCATACGCCTGGTGGTATTTATCCAAAACTCCAGCAGTCTGCTGAAAAGTGAAACATCCCTAAAACCCTTCTGTTTGAGTTGCAAGGGACTTCAGTGATCCATCTACACTTTCTAATGGAAAGACCGTTCTCCTCTCCTTGGGGAAAAAGAGTGTAAAAGAGAGACTTCTGTCTTCATACAAACATCTGTTAACATAGCACCATCTTCTACAATCAGGGATATTTTATCCTCCTGATTTTACCTGCTTTAAATCTAACTTAAAATGTCCCTTTTGTTTGACTTAGTTCTTTTGACTTTAGAATTTTAGCTTTTCTGACATTATTTTACTTCCATTATTTTTTACATCGTATTTTTCACTGGGTACACATCTCTCCTTTTGTCATTTTAAAAACTGGAATTTACCCTAAAGCTTCTTTTGCAACAAACTGGTTTCATTGGGCACATCCTTTTTCCTTTCTTCAGAACCCATCAGCTATTCAATAACTAGAATTCTACTCTCAGGTTAACCTTATGATTCTTCTATTTAAACACAAAGGGAAGACTAAAATGGGTTTGCCTGATTTCTACATAGCTATACGTATTATAGTTGTGTCTGGAAACATCTGGACAAAATTTCTTTTTTTTTTTTTTTCTAAGTCAATGACATGATGCAATTATTAGAAGAAATTAAATAAAAAGGTACAGGAATCTATGTTTAGTGCTCCAGCTACTAGATTCTAGAGGTGACTTTTCTGCTGTGTCTGTACTTCCTCACTGATGGTCAGAAGAGGCTAGACTTATAAGATTCAGTTTTTCAAAATACTCCTTTTGAAAATGGTGTAAAAAATGCTTTAAATACACAGTTTTCAAATAGTGATTATCTCTGGTGTAGCATTACGGGAAGCTTTTTCATGTTCTTCTGCCTCCCTGTGTTTTCTAATTTTCCTGCAAAAAAAAAAAAAATTAAAAATTCAATAGTCTCAGTTCTACAAAAAACCAGTGCATATATTTCACTCAACTTATGTATCACTAATGTTTATCCTAATCAAACTGTTATGCTTTTAGCCTTGCTGTTTTCTACTGTGGTTTCTTATTGCCGAAACTCAAGAACCTCATGAATTTCTCTTCCCCGAGAGCTATATCTGTAGAATGCAAAAAGAACCCATGGACATATTCATTCATTTGGCTATTTGGTCACCTGTTGTTATTGAAACTTTTTTTTTTCCTAAAATTGAACTGAACTCAATTCAACCTGATTATTTTTCCAAAGACAGCCAGGAATTCTCCTTTAAACCGATTTCCTCTGACACCCAAATAAATGCAGAGTCCAGTTGTCGTCAGCACTGCTGTCTAGTCTGTAACTGCTCCATCTTGGATACCCAAAATCTTATTTTCAGGGTTATTTTGGCATCTGGATGCAACCTAAATTGCTAGAATTGGACCCCCAAAAGAGATGCTGACAGTTTTTATCATTCCTTTTCCCTTCTACCTTCATGCACTGCCATTTTCCCCTTTGGGCTGTAAGGAGAGATCCTTTGGAATGAAAAGCATACTCCAGCATTTTGTTTACTTGTAGTTTTGTTCAGTGCTAGACCTGGATAGTTGCAGAGGATGATGTGGCTCTGTAGTCTTAGTTGAATTTGATACCTTTTAAAAATATATAATTAATTAATTAATTTATTTTTGGCCACATTGAATCTTTGTTGCTGGGTGTGGGCTTTCTCTAGTTGCGGTGAGTGGGGGCTACTCTTCGTTGTGGTGCGCGGGCTTCTCGTTGCGGTGGCTTCTCTTGTTGTGGAGCACAGGTTATAGGCATGTGGGCTTCAGTAGCTGTGGCACGTGTGGGCTCAGTAGTTGTGGCGCACGGGCTTAGTTGCTCGGCGGCATGTCGGAGCTTCCCGGGCCAGGACTCGTGCCCATGTCCCCTGTGTTGGCAGGAGGAGTGAGTAAACAAATGAGAGAAACCTGCCAATCATGAAAGCTGTGCCCAGTGGTCCAAGAGTATGACACTGCTCAGTGTTGGCTGGGTCCTATTCGTAATGGTCTGTTGAGACTTAGGCGACTCTGTCCCTTTACAGAGAATAGACAAATCACAACACACGCATGCTGGACCACTACAGTGGTAATATAGCATTTTCTTGAGACCTACTATGTTTTAGGCACCTTGATCAGACTTTACCTATATTATGACATTAAGAGATAAGTATTGTTCTTGACATTTTTTGTGGATTAGGAGACTGAGGCTTAGACACTTTACTTGGTCAAAGTCATATACATACAGGATAGATGCAAGATTAAAACCCTGGTTTTTCCGAGTCTGATGCCCCTGATCAAAGCCGCACGTGATACTGCTCCACACAGTACCCGCCCAGTAAAAGGAATTAGGGCTGCGGTCTATGAGAAAAGGCTGTAGAAACTGTTGGGAGAGCTGTGGCAGAAAGGGTAGAGGGAAGAAAACTTGTGGTGGGAGGAATGGAAACTGATGTCAAATATTTTAAGGGTTATAATGTGGAAAAGAAGTTTGATTCTTTTCTTCTTTTTTATGACTCCAAAGGAATACAAGGATTGTGGAGTAGCAGTCAGTGAACCATAGATTGAAGAGAGATCTTCCTAGCTCTCAGTTGTATACAGAATAAAGCTGCTTTTGGAAGAAGCGAGATCCCAACTCTAGAGGTATCGCATAATTGGCAGAGATGGAGTGGGAAATATGCATGATGGGCTATCTTTTAAAAATTCCTTTCAACAGTGAAATATGTGTATAAACACACTTTGCAGATTAGAGAAAATTGATCTGGAAACTCATGTATTTTAACAGGATTTACACTAAGAGCTGTTTTACTAGTAACAATGAGAGTAAACCACATGCATTGTCTTCTCAGTTTCCTGAGTGTTCAGAGGTGTGAACTTTTGAGATGTTTGCCATGGTGGTTGGGGGTCTGTTGTTGGAGAGACCTAAGCGATTCCTCCTAAAATAAAGTCTGTTACTCTGATTTCATTTGTTACTTGCCCAAGACCAGTATCTATTGTGGCTTTTGGATGGACAGAGTGGGCAAAAGCTGTGTTCATACTAAGAGACGCACTCTGAACGCTTGCTCTTACTTATCCTCTCTGAGGTGGACATAATGCATCAGATTGGCGAAGGTGGAAGGAGAAAGTGTTGGCACATCTATGGTGCATTCAAACCTTGAGTAGACAGTAGTGACTCAGGACATTTCCTTTTAGCAACCAACTGCCTCGGGGATACTCCGCCTTTTCTATGTATCTCCAGTCGGGATTTCCTGACTGGTATGCCATTGTGCTTTTCATTTAGAGTGCATAAATCCAGAAGTTGTGTGACTCACCAGGTAACATAGCAGTGTAACCACGAGTGATGGCTTTTGAAAGCACTGACCACTTTGAACTTGAGAAGACAAAATCAGGGCTTCCCACAACTGATCTTGATCAACAACGTTGCAGTAACATTGCATTGAATCATTTACTCAAAATGATACTTGAAACACAATGATAATATCTTTTCCCCAGAAGCTTCCATGTTACTTCTTAATCACAACTAAAGACAAATAAGAAGACCCTGAAGCAGTTTTAGTTTCAGTACTTTCTGGAATGTACCATGGGGTTGAGAAAAGTGTTATGCCAAGATGACCTTGGGTGGAGGCGGAGCTTCCTCAGAATAGGAAGAGGAGAGCAGAGGCAGCACTTAACTCCTCCTAGAGCAAGGCAGATGTGACTATTGTCTATTTTATAGTCTCCTTTATTATCTTGTTAATGTTTAATTTTTATTTTTATTGAGGTATTTTTTGTACATAATTTTAAAACTCAAATAATATTAAAGCGTGCTGTCCCTCTCACCGTCTCATTTTCCACTCCCCAGGTATAATCATTCTCAACTCCTTCAGGTATTGCTTCCATTAATCACCTATATATTTCTAATGGCATGATTCTATTACTACTTTATCATATTTTATGTCTTAGCTGTTACCCATTGACTGTAGAAGATGAAGATTTTGCTTTCTTATACCCCTCTTCATGCAGACATATTTGTTCTTCCTGAAAACTTGAAGAATAGCTTTATGGTTAAGTCCATATTCAGGGTTTTCATTATTTTGTACTTGTAAATATTCACTGCTAAGTGTATTTCTTATGCAAACTTGTATTTTTGCTATGAATTTGTTGCTTTTTTTTTCTTTTGCTCGGCTCTCTTCAAGTTTCTGGTTAAGATTTCCTTTATCCTTTAACAGCTCTGTAAAATAACTTTCAATTCTCTTTCCACACATTTTCATCCCTCTTTAGCTATAGTCCTGTGACTTATCTTTGCTGTCATTCAGTGAGATCTCTTGCATTACAGTTTCTACTTCTTGGATATCATGTCTTGATCTTTTTGGTTTAATTCTTTGTTTTGATGGAGCATAACCTCCAGCAATCTCCTAAAATAAAGGGTGCATAGAAACAACATCTTTGGAGAGCTTGGATGTCTGAAAATGTGTCTATTCCATTCTAATGTGTGATTAATATTGATTTGGATTTGAGAAAGTTGTGCTCTCTACAGGGGAGGAATCATGGTAAGAATCCACGGTCTCTGACAAAACCGTCCAGTCTAGTGTGCATGTAGAAAGAAAGTGGCCTGAGGACAAATTCAGAGTCTACTGGCAGCAGCTTCTCTGGATGTCACCAGGACAAAGTGAATTCATTTTTATTACTTAGAATCGTTGGCATTATTTGAAAAGATGCTGGTGTGCTGTTATCTCACTGGGTACTAGTGACGCATATCCATTGGTAGGTAATGATCCATCTTAGGTAGCTATGCATCTATTATTAGAAGGAAATGGGTCACATCAGACCACATTGGTTTCATGTGTGATCCAAATAGAATATGTGCCTTCCCTTTAAGAAAAGAATGTATAGGTAGAAAGATTGTATGCTCTAATTCTGAGACTCTTCACCTGAAGTCTTCTATAGATCGTTTATGTGGGTCCTTGAATTCCTTAGACTTAGATACAAATTTTACTTGTGTTATTATGTACTCTAAGCTTCAGTGACCTAATAATAAGGTGAAGATAATATTAATACCACCTCATATGATGGTTGTGATTTTCAGTATTTAGATATTAGAATATATAAAATATATAAAAATACTTAAGGAGACCCATGACACACAAAAAGGTGAGGAACTACTGAACTCTAATCCCCCTCTTTCCTCCACTTAACTGAAGGAAAAACAGATTACATAGAGGTTTGTGTCCTGTTGATATGACATTTGCTTTTAGCACAGCTGAGTACAGCCCGCCGGTTTTCTGTCTCCTTGACCAAATTCTTCCCACATTAGGTTCAGCCAGGTTTATATTTGAGCCTTATCTATCATTATTACTCACTTATTTTTCAAGGGAAGGTGAGGTGAAAGTTCTTTGTTCTGAGATTCATTGCCTACAATTAAATGTGGCTGAAAGATGCCTCTGAAACCAGAAAGTGTCAAGGAAGCAGCATTTAATTTTGTCGTTATTCATTCTTCTTACCTGGCCAGGAGAAATATGTAAATAAAGATAAATCAATGTAGAGGCAAAATCTTGACAGTATTACATGACTGAAGTGTACATTGGAATCTTAAGGCAATTACAACCATGTTAGAACAAGAAACACTCTGCTACAGTGCTTTTGACCAAGGAGGTCAGGGTCTTTGTTTAATTGATCTCTTTTACGAAGTCAGTTAATGTAACTATGTGGAAGTAGGCTAATTAGTTGACATCCTGTGATCAGAAAATATTAAATTTTGATTATTAATTACATATAATTTTTACATGTATATTATTTACAAAATGCTTTCACATATTATTTTATTTAAAAACAACCTGGTATAGTAAACTATCATTGCCCATATTTACAAAGGAGAAACTGAGGACAGAGATCGGAAGAGATTTGCCTTAAGTCGTGTAGCTAATAAGGGTTAGCACTGAAACAAGAGTACTTGCCTTCTGATTCCAAGTTCAGTTTTTTTTTCCATCACACCACATGGCCTCTTAATCACCATTAGTCATGCTGCTCTTATTCTCCAGCGATGGATACATTACAGAGGTAAGGGTGAAACTGGAGTTGGCCATGCTGTCCTTGAGGGTTTGCAGCTATGCCCTGTGCAAAAGAAATATGCTCTGTTAGCCTGCCAGGTATGACCAGGCTGAGGGTTTGTGACCTCAAGGACCAGCCAGATATAGGATCCCAGGGAATTGGGGCCAATGCAGTCATTCACCAAGAGATCAACTTTACTTCTTCTATTTCAGGTAGGTGTTAATAGTACAAAGGACATGAGGCAAGTATGCCAACAAAGATTTATGAAGTTACCACACTCCTCGAAGGACCCAGCATAATGTAATTCATGTCCATTTTTTTGTCAACTGTATGAATCAATAACAATACTATTTAAAATGATGTTGAGTCAAGGTTTTCATCCCATGGTTTAACCTAAGAGGTAAATCACATAAAAATGTTGCTCATGTAAACAATTGCTTTTCATTAACCTCATCTTTTTTTACTTTAATTTTTTTTTATAAAAAGGAAAAAATACACAAAATTTTACTTTGTGAATAAATCTGCCACATGCAGGACTTGAAGTGATATTACTAATGCAGTGAGCATTTCTGGCTTGCTTGAGATGGGGAAGAAAGTGTTAAATCTTCCCCTGCTCTAGATTTAACACAGGTGGGACCTCAAAAGGTCTTGAACATTATTAGTGGTATTTTTTTTTTAAAGTGTCCTGATGGACAAAGGGTTTGAATCTCATTCCCATTTGGTGATGGTCATGGCCAGGACTGCAGAAGCCAACACTGCTCTGCATACACTAGAGACGTTGGCTTCACCAAACATGGTCTCATTTTCTCATAAATAGAGAAATGCCTCTTTAGCAAAGAGCTTATAATTTTTTATGTGAAATAAAAATTATCCTTTTTGGACAATATTTCTGCTGGAGTCCCTGGATAATTTACCGCCTTTCCTTTTGCACGGCTGTAATTGTTTTGAACACTGTATACATCTAGATTGAAGAAACTCTTTCAAGGAGACATCTTAGGAAACACTTAAGAATAATATTCAGCTTCATGTCCTGCATTCTTTAGATACTTAACAACTGAGTTTTACCCACCCCCCAATTTCTCTCATTCCATTTTCACAATTTTCTTCAAAAACAGCCTCTCAAACTTCTCTATTTTATATCTACATTTAAGCACAGTTTTCTCCACCTTTGCTTTAGTAATTTGAAGAAGGCCCCTTGGGGAGCACCTCCAAACTCCATCTGGTCCTTAGTTTTATACCACCTCTGCTCACCAGCCAATCTTTGTGGTCTCTTGGAAGGAGCCCAGGCATAATGCGGGGGTCACTGAAGAGGCTATGTATAAACCATAAAAAATTACTAATTTAATAATTAATTGAACAATTTAAAATTAACTTCCATTCAACCACTACTTCATTCATATTGGTGTCTTCCAGTTGTCTATATCTGAAAAGTCCAGGTATATTTCCTCAGTATTCTACTTGCTGGAGAGATGGGGGGAGGGCAGGCAGTGTCGGTAAACAGCTAAGCAACTGCTGGACTACCTTGATGGTACGCTGTCAATCTGCTTTGCTACCTTCCCCTAGTTCTGATTGTGGTTCTGAATTCTTTGAAGACTAAAAAGAAATTTCTGTACTTAACAATTGAACTAACAGCTTGACTAGGGGAAAAAATACTGCTGAAATCTGTCAATGAATGTCGCTAACTTACGTTGCATTTATAGACAGGGAGGAAACTAAACCTCGCAAGTTCTTGGAAAGATGTGCAAGCTGGCTGACAGGTGTGACATCTCAGCAAAATAAGTTAAGGCGACACTGAGCAGTGAGTTTTGTCCAGTGAGACTTGATTGGTCACAGATGACAATTCCAGCTCCCTGAGGTGTTTCTCCAGTGTCTATGATTAATATCAAATGTCAAGTAAGGCTCACTTCCAACAATAAGGTCTAAGACATACTCAGTTAAAGCAACATAGGATTTTCATTTCCCATAACCCAGTGAAGCTATCCAGACATTTCCTGGGGGATTATCCCCAGGATGAATTACATAAAAGGGGAGCTACAAGGGCTTTCTTCCTTAAGTAAAACTTCAAGCAGTGCACAACAGAAGCAGATACGTATCACTTGCATGAGGAATGGTAGGACAGGCTTTTTTTTTTTTTTTGCCAAAGGTGTTGGATAGGTTAAGATAGAAGATTCTGAGATAGACTCAGATGAAACCTGGATAACACGTAATCATGGAACAAATGATTTCAACCAAAACCAAAGTTTGGTTATGTATTTTCAGAGTAGAAAAAGAAGAGGTGTTCTTTGTCTTTTTCACTATTGATGCATACATTCTACAGTATAATTGATGATAAATGTGGTGCGTCTATACATGTGTGTATATTTTCTTGTTTTTGATGCCTATAATAGCCAAGGGTCTAAGCATCAGCAGTAAGAAAATCTATATATTCGTTTTGCAAAAACATTTTTATAGGAGATGTTTAAAATAAGAAGTATTAACATAGTTTATGTAGAAGACCTAGATGGTTTTCCACCTTTTGTCCCCAGAAAGGGGTTATTTGCAAGCCCTAAATTGTGGGTGTGTCCCTGCTTCAGATGAATCACACTTTTGGGAGAGGTCATAAGTTGGTAACAAGATTATATTTATCATTTAATATTTAATTCCTTCGGTTAGTGTCTCAGAAGAAATCAAGAAAGTTCGAATTAAACCCATTTTCTTTTTTGCACCCTACATCTTACTTATCACTTCTATCTTTATGCCTCTCTCTTTACATATTTATTTGTCAATAATTCCACAAGGATTTGAAGTTGCTTAAAACAAGAGTGTGAATAATAAAATAATATTATAGAAATACAAAGTCAAGATTGAATAAATCCTTATTATACATAAAGGGAAAATGGATTTTAGGGAATGGTTTAACAAGCATGCGTGACGAGGAATCTGAATTTGAGAGTGCCTAGTAGAGGGATCTGTACTGCTAGTGCTTTATGAGACCAAATCTTTATGTACTGTCAGTGAAATGCCGATTTTTGGGGATCTTTGTGGTTGGACAACAAGTCAATAAATGCTATATGCCTAGAAGTGACATTGAGAGTTAGGTTGGTTTGAAACTAAGTTTATATGACACCAACATTAGCGATTACAAAGTAAAAAAAACCAAAAAAACAGAGCGTTGAAGATGGAGGCAGATCCTGACCTCACCTTTCCACAGACACAATAAATCTACAATTACACATGGAATAATTCCTTTGGAAAGGGACCTGAAATCCGGATGAACAGAGCCTCCACAATTTAGTGTTTTGCTTATTTGATAAGCAAAATTTTTCATTTTTCATTTTCATGTCTTGTGTATTTATTAGTGAGTTTGAGAATTTTTGTTTTCTGAGAAAATTACATATTTATATTCTTTACCTTTGTCTTTTCCTTATAGATTTAAAGAAAGTCTGCATATATTAGGGAAATTAGCTTTTTGTCTATTTCAGTTTTAAAATATTTTCTTCAGTTTGATTTTTTTCCTTTAACTGTATTTATGGCAACTTTGTCATAGAGAATTAGGAGTTATATAGTCTTGCTTGCAGTTTTTTTCTTTAATGCCTTCCTTAATGGTTTCTTGTCTTGTTTGGAAAGACATTTTACTTGGAAAGGCCTCTAGTTGTAATTTTTTCCGTATTTTTTTCTAGTGTTATTTCAGTTTTTTTTTTTTTTTAACATTTAGAACTTTAAGTGATATGAAATTTATCTGAATATGTGGAGTGAGGTGAGCATCTAATTTTATTTTCTTCCATTTGGATATTTTTCCTATTATCATTAAATATCATTGAATAGTCCATTCTTTTCCCACTAATTTGAAATTCTGCTTTTATCATATACTAAATATCCATGTATTTATGGATCAGTTTCAGTACTGTATTTTCTTCCTTGAATCTACTTGTTAATTTCTGCATCGGGACTATGCATCAATAAGTACTGTAACCTTTATGTATCTTTTGTTATTGTAGGGAAGTGCCTTTTTATTATTCTTATTTTTCATAACATTCAAGTCTTTTAATTCGTGATTACTTTTCAAGCAAGGGGCATTTATTTAGAACATCTGTTTAGGTCATCTTTTACGTTCGTTAAAGTTTTATAGTTTTCTTCTTATAAATTTACACATGTCCTCGTATTTACTTTTATGTAGCTATTTTATACATTTTGTTCCTCTTATTGAGATTTTTTTTACTGGATATTCTTGGTATAAAGGAAAGCTTTGGGTTTTTAAAAAATATTAATTTAGCTTCTTATTAAATTCTGTTAGTTCCAATTGTTTCCCATTGATCCATATCCTTTTGAAGATTTCTTCTAGCACATGACACTATATGGCTGCCTCAAGTTCTGATTCAACCCACAAGACTTGGCTCAAGTGTCTGCTCCTCCAAGATCTCCCTCCCTTGTGCAAGGGGCACCTGTGGCATAATAGAATGAGCATGGAAGGTACACTGAGAACACAGGAGCTGAACACTGCTTTATATACCATATTAGCTAGGATTGGGTTCAGCTCCACATATCAGAAAACATGAAAAGAAGAGCGGTTTTAACACAAGATTTTTTTTTTATTGGAGTATAGTTGATTTACAATATTGTATTAGTTTCAGAGGTACAACAAAGTGATTCAGTTTTACATATATATATATATATATTCTTTTTCAGATTCTTTTCCCTTATAAATTATCATAAAATAATGAGTATAGTTCCCAGTGCTATATAGTAGGTCCTTTTTGGTTATCTACTATATATATAGTAGTGTGTATATGTTAATCCCAGACTCCTGATTTTTTTCTTGCTATGAAAGAAGTCTGAAGGTGGGAGTCAAGGGCTCGTTGGGTGGTTTACAAAGTTGTCTGTGACATCCCTAGGACAAGACCCTTGTCCTTAACGTTCCAAGGAAGTGTTTCTATACCAAAGGTTATGTCTGATTCCAGGCCGGCAGCAGGAGGAAGAGCTGAAGAAGCCCATCATGGCCCTTCCTTTAAGGCCACTTCTTTAGCATCACCCATACTCCTTTTATTTACAGTCCATAGGGTAAACCTACCCATGTGGCCACGGCTAGCCGGGAAAGAGTCTGGGGAAAATGGTTGTTGCTGAAGTAGTTGTTAATGAGCCCTGAAATTGGGATGTTTATTACTTAGGAAAAGTGGGTAGAGAGGGATTTAGCCATCTCTTCTGAGTCACTAAATTCAAGAGTGAATGTACGCCAATTCAGTTTTTTTCCAAAAAGAAAAAAGAAACCATTTTTTTTCTGTTGACAAAATAATATACTTCCATTGGAAACCATTCACACAAATCAAAACATGTGAAGGAGAATAACTGACATTCTACCACTCAGATAAATCCCCATTGCTATCTCGGTGAATATTTTTTCATATATCTCCTTGAATATACACCACACAATTTTGCAGAAATGGCATCTTTTCATCCATTCCTTGCTTTCTCTAAATCTGCTGGGTGGCATGCTTTGCCTTACAGTGTTTACACTTATGGTTGTCTTGGTCTGCAGTGCCCTTTCTTCAGCTGTGAGTAAGAATCACATCCTCACTACCCCCCTCCCTTTCTCAGCATAGCCACCTCTTTGCTTCCTCACTGTGGCAAGGTGCCTCATTTCCTTCAGGGTTTTGCTCAAATGTCTTTTTCTCAGTGAAGCCTCCTGATATCCACTCCATTTATAATTGTACTCATCATCCTCCTTTTCATATTTTATTTTAATTTTCTCCATAGAACTTATCACCTTTTAATATGTTATTTAAATTCAGTTATTTTCCTATTTTCTGTTTCTTCCCAAGACCATGGAAATTCCATGAAAGTAGGGGTTTTTGTCTTGTCCGCTGCTTATCCAGTGCATAGAATAGTGCTCAGCCCAAAGTAAGTACTCAATAAATCCTTGTTGAATGAATAAAGTCACAGCACCTCCTAAAACCCGATCACATCATTAGTTGTGAGGATTAAATGAGATAACATGGATGACAGCACTTAGCACAGGGACAGATGGCAGAGGCTCAAAAGAGGGATGGTGAAGCTCCTTTTACGTCTAAATCTGCTTTCCCTGCTTCTACCAGAACACCTGCCATCGTATCTTTAAAGTTTTATTTAAATGTTTATTTCACCCGTAAGCCCCATGGACTCTTTGAAGGTTTAAACTATTCTTATTTGTTTTTGCATCACTGGCATTGACCATAGCCTAGTATACAGTAGGTGCTCTATAAGTCTGAGTTGACATGAATCCTTTGTGGCTATTCCTAAATCTGCAGACACTGCCATACTTTCTAATCTCTAAATGCTTTCCCCTGCTCTCTGTACTGAAATATTTATGAAGCTATTTGGTACTCAGAGGAAATCAAGTTTTAGCACAGCTGAGGCTCTCTTCTCTCTCTAGTCAATGGTTTTGTTGAAAGCTCATTTTAATAAATGCACTAGAGAGGCATTTTTGAATAGGAAAGAATCATTCAGCTTTGTGAAATGTCCAGGTGGAATAAGTATTAGATACTTTTGTTATTTCTGCCACTTTGGTTAATGAAGCTGTCCCCTTTATAATATAATTAGATCAAGAACAATCCTCTCACCAAATATAAAGTGACACACATAGGGTCTTGTTATTAGAGCATTCCCTCGGAAGGGTAACAGGAAACCATTCAAACACAGGACTTGAAATACTAGGGTGAATACAGCCAGTTAAGAAAATGGTAAGTGATTTCATGAGAGAAATTCTAATCTTACTAAAGATTAGAATTCAGTGTCCCTTTTGTATCAAATAATCTTTTATTTTTTAGGATCCAGAGGAAGCTGTAGCATAAACATGTTTTTATTTTCCCTGGATGGGACATTTCTTTAAGACTGTGGTAACATTTGTACTTCTAAATACAAAGTCAGAATTCAAGGAGAAAAAAAAAGTGTGCCTATAGTGATCTCCTGGAGACTGAAGACAAAATTGGTCTTTTAAATTCAGTAGTCTAGCTCCTGTGAGCGCAAGATAAGTCAACAAAAAGCAAAGAGTCCCCAGAGGTACAATTCAGCTCCTCTTCATGGTCTATTAGGCCCGATACTTGTCTCTCAGAGAGGACTTTCTTTCATCTAAGTCGTAGAAATCAGTGTTATACATAAAGTGGCAAGTCCACTGCACTAATTTGCACTTTGGTTGCCTGACTTTTCCTTCCATCCATCCAGCCCATCCCCCCTAAATGCCCCTGTACACATTTTCCAGAACAAGTATTGCATTTCTTCAGGGTTTGATAAACATATACATCTTTCTTATCCAAAAATGTCTACATACAGTCAAGAAAATGGACTCTGTAGAACTGAAACATCTTGGGCTTTAACTGAGATGCACCGAGTTCATCCACTAGACTAAATGGCTTGAGCTCTGTATCGATCATTTACCGCTACTGTAGCTGAAGTAGGATAACTTTTTTGTAAACCATGCACCACATATTTTTGGGTGTGGCACAGATGCACCCTAAATCTTTACACAGCAAATTACTAAAGCAGTGTGAACACATAGGTTAAATCATGTTTGAATTTGTAAAGTTGCAAGGTTTCAGGACTTTGCTGTAGGATTTCATGTGGTTTATAAGGAAGAGGTAGATAACCTAATGTCCTTTCTCCTCTAAAACTTCCTCTTCTTCTGTTTGAAGATGCCAGACACCTTTTGGAAGTAGTGAGCTTAGTTGGAAAAGCCTGAGCTTTAGCATCTGGAAGAACCAGGTTCACATCTCCTTTCTGTCATTTCCTAGCTTTGTGGCCTTTGAACACCTCTTAATCTATCTGAATCTTATAAAACACAGACAGTAGCACCTGTTTTATAGGATGAATGTAAGGGGAAAACATAACGTTATGTTGCTTGGTTTTTATATAAAGCAGGAGCTAAATAAATGGTAGCTGCTTATTTACCACATTGTTTTGTAAGATTTTAGTATTTTGTTTGGGGAATTCTCTATAACAGATGATGTTTTAGTTGACTAAAACAAAAAGCATATTGTAACTTATAGCAGTCCATACAGATAAAAATTTTAGAGCCATTTCAATAGTTCTTAAAGCATTGTTATTAGTAATATTTACCCTGTCACTAAATAAAGGTTATTTAACTTACACATTATGATTTTGTGTTCTATATCCATAGATGAACATGGCTATTCTTTCCAGGGCCATTCAGAGTGGCTGTCACATATGGTAATACCATTCTGTGTATTTTTTGGAATAACCTTGAGTTATTAGTTTGGGGAAGGGGTAAGATGAGAGAGAAGATGTGCTGGGGAATCACTTAGAAATGAACAGAGTGTGGATAACTTAGGATGCCTAGAGGACAGAATGACTGAATTGTTTTAAAGGTTGATATGTAGGATGTAGAGGGACATTTAGCAAGACAAGAACCAATGCGAGGTTCATTGCACAGAGAAGGAAAATGGTAGGGGTGGGAGTGGTAAAAACATGCTGGGTTTTTTTAGACTTTAGTTGGTCAGGCTGTGGGAGGGTAAACAGATTGAAAACCCAGTTTGCTTATCGACAGAATAGCTGAGAGAAATTACATGAAAATGAGAAAAAACACTTCAGGTCATTTTGTTCTATTGGAAGTGAAAACTTTACAGACCCAATGCCGACAAACAATGAACTTTAATTAAGCCTGGATTGTTTGTGTGAATCTGTGTGTATTATTTTTCCCCCTAGGCATTCCTCTTTAGAGGCATGACGGTCCATCTGAGTTATTATTTTATTGGCTTTGATGAAATTTCCCCCACTCACTTCAGCAATGGTGTTATTGATGCAGTGATATTGGTTTCTAAAAGTCCTTTCTGGCTTATATCATGATCTCATTGGCATTTAATTCAAACCCAGGAAGCGAGGAGAGAACTCCTATTTTATAGGCAAGATGTCTGCAAAGTCAAGGGTGCCCGGCAGTGAGCACAATGGCTAATACTTTGAATTTTCTGGCATGAAAGTATCAAATGTGTCCAGTATTTTTGTTGAAACCGTGTGGCAAAACTAAAGCCTCATATTTGGCTTTGTTCAGTTACAAGTATTTTAACAGGAAGCCAAGAGGAGCATGACAAGGTCGGGGCCACAGAGGAAGGGTCCTGTGTTGGAAGGGTCCTCCTGCTTCTGGAACAGAGGCCTGTTGGGACCGTGGGGGGATGGGGGCGTGTGGCTCTGACACACTCCTGCAGTGTGCGCGGTGGTGGGCCAGATGGAGAAAAAGAGAACAACCGCATCCTGGAAGAGATGCGAAGGCCCCGATGAGAGAGCATCCTTAGGAAACTGGGAGGTGAGGGAAGGAAAAAAGCTAGGTTAAGGAGGCTCGGGGGGCCAGCCAGCTGAATTGGTCTGGAAGGATTCTGGAGACGGAGTGCTAAATCCTTTGGTGGCTCTTATGCCTTCAGCACATTGGCAAGGACAAATTATCCTTTTTGAAAGAGCTGGGAGGGGTGATCAGAATCACTTAGTGAACCCCAGGTCTGGTTTTGGGTATGTCACCAACAAACTCACTAGATGACTCAGGACTTGTAATTTATCTTGAAAAGGAGTTTAGTGGAATGATCAATGAAGACCTCAGGCATTTGGGTTGTTGTTAATATTTATTCTAATTAGTGGATGACACAGAACTGGTGTGACTTGAAAGAAAAATTAGGAACTTCAGTGGAAAACTGTCAAAGGCAAAATTTGCATATACAGTCCTCAGATATTCAGATTCAGAACGTGAAGGAGAACACCAGACAGAAGGCTTCCTCTTTACTCTGAAGTCCTGCTTGTTTAGAAGCTCCTTTGACAGAATGTCCACAGCTTGACTTTCTGTCTTTCCAATTCCACTTTTGAAAATTCAGTTTAGGGAAGGTCACTTCTGAAAATTCAGTTTACAGAAGGTCAGAATTTGTACTTATAACGCAAGGGAGATAAGAAGTAGGTGACTCTTTCTTCTTAGGAGCTGGGATCATGGATAGTACGGAATTCTTCATTTTTAAAAGCAGCAAGCAATCTTGGCAGTAGAGCTTCTTAATTCTGGTCCAGGAAACATATAAGGCCTTCCATTTAGGAGGCGGCACTGAACCAGTGAACTCTGGATTCTTTGTAATTAGTTTGTAGAAAGATAAGTGCTAGTTAAAAAAAAATAAAACCCACAACTTTGGACATTTGGTATTTACTGAGAGGACCTTTCTGTTGGGGGAAATATGGCCTTAGGAGCAATTAGCTAGCATTTATTGCTGTAGGTAACATACCTTGCTTTTCAATCTTGATTTACAGAGAAACTTGGAGTAACTTTCCACTAAGCAAGGAGTTTCCTTTTTGCCTATTCAATTTCTCATCTTTATTTTCACAAATAATTTTAATATCTAGAACATTTTTCCTTAGGTCTTTTTTCATCTGTATGAAATTATTAAATTCTAATTAAAAATTAATTAAGGAGTTAAATCCAAATTCTAAGCATGGTTTATTACTGTTTTTCACCTCTGAATAGCCATCTTGCCTTAGGTAATTACTTCACTGAATGTGGCCTCAAGATGTGTTTTTACAACTCCAGATTCAATGTTTGCTAATGCAAAATGCAATCAAACAGCTGGTTGGTTGTTCTGCAAAATTGCAAACCAGCAGAATACTTTCTCTTAATTAACTGAATATAGAGAAGACCATGTGGTCATTTCTTCAGTGTGTCCATTATTAAGAATCTGACTATTAAAAAGGCAAATGACAACTATTTCTTACACTGTGCCTATGTGTGGTGGGGAAAAGGAGGGAATAGGAAAGGAATTAGATGATTTGAACCTTTAAAAGCAGGTTGCCTTGGACTTCCCTGGGGGTCCAGCGGGTAGGACTCCATGCTTCCTATTCAGGGGGCCCGGGGTTCGATCACTTGTTGGGGAACTAGATTGCATATGCATGCCGCAAGTTAAGAGTTCACATGCCGCAACTAAGAGCCCGCATGACACACTGAAGATCCCGTGTGCCGCAACGAAGACCCAGAGCAGCCTATATAGATAAATAAATATTAAAAAAAAAAAAAGATAAGAAAAGCAGGTTGCCTTTTCTTGCACAAATTTTTTTTTTTTTTCTTTCCTCTGTTTTAAGATCTGCCTTTAGAATCTTGGTGGGAACGAAAGAGACATATTTTGTTCTTGATATTTATTATAGTAGCAAAAAAACCAGTTATTTGAACAGTCATTCTCCTTTGTAGGAATTCAAGTATTATTTTTCTAGGTAAATTATAATAAAAACACAATCTGGATTTTAAATACTTAATCCAGTAAGGTAAATTATTTGTCAGAATTTAGTTATTCATTGATTCTTCGTTCATTCAACAAGTTATGAAATACTATCAACTCTGAGCCCCCCAGTCCTTAAAGCACCAAGTAATTTCATACAATTCTTACAACTGGGTTCATCGATTATTATTCTGGATGGCCCACCATGGGTGCTTTACCAGTTTTTAAAAAGACTTCATTTTTCATTTACTTTGATTCAAGTTGGTAGGTTAGGGAAATGTGATGTACATGAACTTTCAGCCCACCCTAGGCCTTAATTGATTTGGTAATGCATGAGCCAGGATTTGATTTGGTGGTATTTAAACCCAGAAAAATTTCCGAAGGTTGAAAATGATTCGGAAGTTAAGATATAGAGACACTGAAATCATATCATGTTTTTGTTTTAAACAGGAAATCATTCAAAATTATCTGAAAGAAGCCTGGTTTCACTCAAAGGCGGAGAGGACTCCAGGTATGTTGATATGTTGTGCCTGAGGGGTTTGGCTAACTAGAATATCCTGAGGCCAAAGCCAAGGCAGCCAAGGGGGAATTCAAATCCCAGTAATGGGGAAAATACTGCTGTACAATGGGGTGCTGCAAATGGGAAAAGGAATAATGATGTTAGGAGCTGAAGTATCTGCACTGTGTAAAGTAGGTAAGGGCAAGTGATTCAAGACTAGTATTCAAAGGTGAAAGCCTGGAGGTTTAAAAACATGTTATAGGACAAAGCAAAAGTCCCTTGCAAACCCTATGTATTAGTTTCCTGTGGCTGCCATAACAAATTACCGTAAACTTGGAGACTTAAAACAACAGAAATTTATTCTCTCACAATACTGAAGGCCAGAAGTGCAAAGTCAGTTTCACTGGGCTGAAATCAAGGTGTCAATAGGGCTGTGCTCCCTTTGGAGGCTCAGAGTGGCCTCTGGTTGTTGCCGGCAGTCCTTGGCTTGTGGCTACATCATTCCACTCTGCCTTTGGGTCACATTGCTGCCTTCTCTGTGTGTGTAAAATCTCCCTCTGCCTCCCTCTTATAAGGGTACATGTGATTACATTAAAGGTCCACCCAAATAGTCCAGAATAATCTTCCTACCTCAAGAACGCTAGCTTATTCACATCTGCAGGACACTCTCCTCCCCACTTTTAAAACTACATAAGGGAGGAGACCTTCAAGATGGCGGAAGAGTAAGACGTGGAGATCACCTTCCTCCCCACAGATACATCACAAATACATCTACATGTGGAACAGCTCCTACAGAACACCTATTGAACGCTGGCAGAAGACCTCAGACCTCCCAAAAGGCAAGAAACTCCCCACGTACCTGGGTAGGGAAAAAGAAAAAACAGAGACAAAAGGATAGGGACGGGACCTGCGCCAGTGGGAGGGAGAGGGGAAGGAGGAAAGTTTTCCACACACTAGGAAGCCCCTTCGCAGGCGGAGACTGCGGGTGGCGGCGGGGGGAAGCTTCGGAGCCGCGGAGGAGAGCGCAGCAACAGGGGTGCGGAGGGCAAAGCGGAGAGATTCCCACACGGAGGATCGGTGCCGACCAGCACTCACCAGCCCGAGAGGCTTGTCTGCTCACCCGCCGGGGCGGGCGGGGCTGGGAGCTGAGGCTCGGGCTTCGGAGGTCGGATCCCAGGGAGAGGACTGGGGTTGGCGGCGTGAACACAACCTGAAGGGGCTAGTGTACCACAAGCTGGGAGGGAGTCCGGGGAAAAGTCTGGAGCTGCCAAAGAGTCAAGAGACCATTGTTTTGGGGTGCGCGAGGAGCGGGGATTCAGAGCGCTGCTTAAAGGAGCTCCAGAGACGGGCGCGAGCCGCGGCTATCAGCGCAGACACCAGAGACGGGCATGAGACGCTAAGGCTGCTGCTGCCGCCACCAAGAAGCCTGTGTGCGAGCACAGGTCACTATCCACACCTCCCCTCCCGGAAGCCTGTGCAGCCCGCCACTGCCAGGGTCCCGTGGTCCAATGACAATTTCCCCAGGAGAACGCACGGCGCGCCTCCGGCTGGTGCAACATCACGCTGGCCTCAGCCGCCGCAGGCTCGCCCGGCACTCCATAACCCTCCCTCCCCACGGCCTGAGTGAGCCAGAGCCCCCGAATCAGCGGCTCCTTTAACCCCGTCCTGTCTGGGCGGGAACAGACGCCCTCAGGCGAACTACAGGCAGAGGCAGGTCCAGATCCAAAGCTGAACCACAGAAGCTGTGCGAACAAAGAAGAGAAAGGGAAATCTCTCCCAGCAGCCTCAGGAGCAGCGGATTAAATGTCCACAATCAACTTGAGGTACCTGCATCTGTGGAATACCTGAATAGACAAAGAATCATCCCAAAATTGAGGCGGTGGACTTTGGGAGCAACTGTAGACTTGGGGTTTGCTTTCTGCATCTAATTTGTTTATGGTTTTATGTTTATCTTAGTTTGGTATTTAGAGTTGGGAGATTTGTTTATTGATTTGGTTGCTCTCTTCCTTTTCTTCTTTTCTATGTATATATGTATTTCAGTTTTCTCTTTTTGTGAGTGTGTATGTGTATGCTTCTTTGTGTGATTTTTTTCTGTATAGCTTTGCTTTCACATTTGTCCTAGGGTTCTGTCTCTCCGTTTTCTGTTGTTGTTGTTTTATTTAGTACAGTTTTTAGCGCTTGTTATAATTGCTGGATTTGATTTCTGGTTTGGATGCTCTCTTCGTTCTTTTTTTATCCCCTTTTTTTAGTAACTTAAAAATTTTTTTAATCTTAATAATTTTTTTATTTTAATAACTTTTTAATTTAATTTAATTTCTTTCTTTCATTCGTTCTTTCTTTCTCTTTCTTTCTTTCTTTTTTTCTTCCCCCTTTTCTTCTAGCCATGTGGCTGACAGGGTCTTGGTGCTCTGGCCAGGTGTCAGACGTGTGTCTCTGAGGTGGGAGAGCTGAGTTCAGGACATTGGTCCACCAGAGACCTCCCAGCTCCATGTAATATCAAATGGCAAAAGATGTCCCAGAGATCTCCATCTCAATGCTAAGACTCAGCTCCACTCAATGACCAGCAAGGTACAGTGTTGGATATCCCATGCAAAACAACTAGCAAGACAGGAACACAACCCCACACATTAGCAGAGAGGCTGCCTAAAATCATAAAACGTCCACAGACACCCCAAAACACACCACTGGACGCGGTGCTACCTACCAGAAAGACAAGATCTAGCCTCATCCACCAGAACACAGGTACCGGTCCCCTCCACCAGGAAGCCTACACAACCCACTGAACCAACCTTAGCCACTGGGGGCGGACACCAAAAACAATGGGAACAACAAACCTGCACCCTGTGAAAAGGAGACCCCAAACACAGTAAGTT
Source organism: Stenella coeruleoalba (assembly GCF_951394435.1). Lineage (NCBI taxonomy): Eukaryota > Metazoa > Chordata > Mammalia > Artiodactyla > Delphinidae > Stenella > Stenella coeruleoalba. The sequence goes on along the minus strand of NC_137149.1, from coordinate 132,361,426 downwards.
AAGCAAAATGAGAAGACATAAAAACACACAGCAGATGAAGGAGCAAGGTAAAAACCCACCAGACCAAACAAATGAAGAGAAAATAGGCAGTCTAGCTGAAAAAGAATTCAGAGTAATGATAGTAAAGATGATCCAAAATCTTGGAAATACAGTGGAGAAAATACAAGAAACATTTAACAAGGACCTAGGAGAACTAAAGAGCAAACAATGATGAACAACACAATAAAAGAAATTAAAAATTCACTAGAAGGAATCAATAGCAGAATAACAGAGGCAGAAGAACGAATAAGTGACCTGGAAGATAAAATAGTAGAAATAACTACCGCAGAGCAGAATAAAGAAAAAAGAATGAAAAAAATGAGGACAGTCTCAGAGACCTTTGCGACGACATTAAACACACCAACATTCGAATTATAGGGGTCCCAGAAGAAGAGAAAAGAAAAGGGACTGAGAAAATAATTGAAGAGTTTATAGTTGAAAACTTTCCTAATACAGGAAAGGAGATATTTAATCAAGTCCAGGAAGCACAGAGAGTCCCATACAGGATAAATCCAGGAGAAACACGCCAAGACACATATTAATCAATCTATCAAAAATTAAATACAAAGAAAAAATATTCAAAGCAGCAAGGGAATAACAACAAATAACATACAAGGGAATCCCCATAAGGTTAACAGCTGATCTTTCAGCAGAAACTCTGCAAGCCAGGAGGGTGTGGCAGGACATATTTAAAGTGATGAAAGGGAAAAACCTACAACCAAGATTACTCTACCCAGCAAGGATCTCATTCAGATTCGACAGAGAAATTAAAACCTTTACAGACAAGCAAAAGCTAAGCGAATTCAGCACCACCAAACCAGCATTACAACAAATGCTAAAGGAACTTCTCTAGGTAGGAAACACAAGTAAAGGAAAAGACCTACAATAACAAACCCAAAACAATTAAGAAAATAGTAATAAGAACATACATATCGATAATTACCTTAAATGTAAAAGGATAAAATGCTCCAACCAAAAGACAGACTGGCTGAATGGATACAAAAACAAGACCCATATATATGCTGTCTACAAGAGACCCACTTCAGGCCTAGGGACACATACAGACTGAAAGTGAGGGATGGAAAAAGATATTCCACACAAAAGGAAATGAAAAGAAAGCTGGAGTAGTAATTCTCGTATCAGACAAAATAGACTTTACAATAAAGACTGTCACAAGAGACAAAGAAGGACACTACATAATGATCAAGGAATCAATCCAAGAAGAAGATATAACAATTGTAAATATTTATGCACCCAACATAGTAGCACCTCAATATATAAGGCAAATGCTAACAGCCATAAAAGGGGAAATCGACAGTAACACAATCATAGTAGGGGACTTTAACGCCCCACTTACACCAATGGACAGATCATCCAAAATGAAAATAAATAAGGAAACACAAGCTTTAAATGATACATTAAACAAGATGGACTTAATTGATATTTATAGGACATTCCATCCCAAAACAACAGAATATATTTTCTTCTCAAGTGCTCATGGAACATTCTCCAGGATAGATCATATTTGGGCCACAAATCAAACCTTGGTAAATTTAAGAAAATTGAAATCATATCAAGTATCTTTTCTGACCACAACATTATGAGACTAGATCAACTACAGGAAAAAAATCTGTAAAAAATACAAACACATGGAGGCTAAACAATACACTACTAAATAACCAAGAGATCACTGAAGAAATCAAAGAGGAAATCAAAAAATACCTAGAAACAAATGACAATGAAAACATGATGACCCCAAACCTATGGGATTAGCCAGATTCATCAAGAAAAAAATGGAGAAGACTCAAATCAATAGAATTAGAAATGAAAAAGGAGAAGTAACAACTGACACTGCAGAAATACAAAGGATCATGAGAGATTACTACAAGCAATTATATGCCAATAAAATGGACAACCTGGAAGAAATAGACAAATTCTTACAAAAGCACCACCTTCCAAGACTGAACCAGGAAGAAATAGAAGATATAAACAGACCAATCACAAGCACTGAAATTGAGACTGTGATTTAAAATCTTCCAACAAACAAAACCCCAGGACCAGATGGCTTTACAGGCGAATTCTATCAAACATTTAGAGAAGAGCTAACACGTGTCCTTCTCAAACTCTTCCAAAATATAGCAGAGGGAGGAACACTCCCAAACTCATTCTATGAGGCCACCATCACCCTGATACCAAAAGCAGACAAAGGTGTCTCAAAGAAAGAAAACTACAGGCCAGTATCGCTGATGAACATAGATGCAAAAATCCTCAACAAAATACTAGCAAACAGAATCCAACAGCACATTAAAAGGATCATACACCATGATCAAATGGGGTTTATCCCAGGAATACAAGGATTCTTCAATATATGCCCATCAGTCAATGTGATATACCATATTAACAAATTGAAGGAGAAAAACCATATGACCATCTCAATAGATGCAGAAAGAGCTTTCTACAAAAGTCAACACCCATTTATGATAAAAACCCTCCAGAAAGCAGGCATAGAGGGAACTTACCTCAACATAATAAAGGCCATATATGGGAAACTCACAGCCAACATCGTTCTCAATGGTGAAAAACTGAAACCGTTTCCTCTAAAATCAGGAACAAGACAAGGATGCCCCCTCACACCACTATTATTCAACATGGTTTTGGAAGTTTTAGCCACAGTAGTCACATAAGAAAAAGAAATAAAAGGAATCCAAATCAGAAAAGAAGGAGTTAAGCTGTCACTGTTTGCAGATGACATGATACTATACATAGAGAATCCTAAAGATGCTACCAGACAACTACTAGAGCTAATCAATGAATTTGGTAAAGTAGCAGGATACAAAATTAATGCACAGAAATCTCTTGCATTCCTATACACTAATGGTGAAAAATCTTAAAGAGAAATTAAGGAAACACTCCCATTTACCATTGCAACAAAAAGAATAAAACACCTAGGAATAAACCTACCTAAGGAGACAAAAGACCTGTATGCAGAAACCTGTAAGACACTGATGAAAGAAATTAAAGAAGATACAAACAGATGGGGAGATATACCATGTTCTTGGATTGGAATAATCAACATTGTGAAAATGACTATACTGCCCAAAGCAATCTACAGATTCAATGCAATCCCTGTCAAACTACCAATGGCATTTTTCACAGAAGTAGAACAAAAAATTTCTCAATTTGTATGGAAACACAAAAGACCCCGAATAGCCAAAGCAATCTTGAGAAAGAAAAATGGAGCTGGAGGAATCAGGCTCCCAGACTTCAGACTCTACTGCAAACCTACAGTAATCAAGACAGTATGGTACTGGCACAAAAACAGAAATATAGATCATTGGAACAGGATAGAAAGCCCAGAGATAAGCCCACGCACATTCACTTTATTTTGATAAAGGAGGCAAGAATATACAATGGAGAAAAGACAGCCTCTTTTCAATAAGTGGTGCTGGGAAAACTGGACAGCTACATGTAAAAGAATGAAATTAGAACACTCCCTAACACCATACAGAAAAATAAACTCAAAATGGATTAAAGACCTAAATGTAAAGCCAGACACTATAAAACTCTTAGAGGAAAACAAAGGCAGAACACTCTATGACATAGATCACAGCAAGATCCTTTTGGACCCACCTCCTAAAGAAATGGAAATAAAACCAAAAATAAACAAATGGGACCTAATGAAACTTAAAAGCTTTTGCACAGCAAGGGAAACCATAAACAAGAAGACAAGACAACCCTCAGAATGGGAGAAAATATTTGAAATAAAGCAACTGACAAAGGATTAATCTCCAAAATTTACAAGCAGCTCATGCAGCTCAATATCAAAAAAACAAGCAACCCAATCTAAAAATGGGCAGAAGACCTAAATAGACATTTCTCCAAAGAAGATATACAGATTGCCAACAAACACATGAAAGGATGCTGAACATCACTTATCATTAGAGAAATGCACATCACAACTACAATGAGATATCACCTCACACCAGTCAGAATGGCAATCATCAAAATATCTACAAACATAAATTCTGGAGAGAGTATGGAGAAAAGGGAACACTCTTGCACTGTTGGTGGGAATGTAAATTGATACAACCACTATGGAGAACAGTATGGAGGTTCCTTAAAAAACTAAAAATAGAACTACCATATGACCCATAAATCCCACTCCTGGGCATATACCCTGAGAAAACCATAATTCAAAAAGAGTCATGTACCACAATGTTCATTGCAGCTCTATTTACAATAGCCAGGACATGGAAGCAACCTATTGACAGATGAATGGATAAAGAAGTTGTGTGTGGCACATATATACAATGGAATACTACTCAGCCGTAAAAAGGAGTGAAACTGAGTTATTTTAGTGAGGTGGATGGACCTAGAGTCTGTTATACAGAGTGAAGTAAGTCAGAAAGAGAAAAACAAATACCGTATGCTAATGCATATATATGGAATTTTAAAAAAAAGGTTCTGAAGAACCTAGGGGCAGGACAGGAATAAAGACGCAGATGTAGATAATGGACTTGAGGACATGGGGAGGGGGAATGGTAAGCTGGGACGAAGTGAGAGAGTGGCATGGACATATATACGCTACCAAATGTAAAATAGATAGCTAGTGGGAAGCAGCCGCATAGCACAGGGAGATCGGCTCGGTGCTCTGTGACCACCTAGAGGGGTAGGATAGGGAGGGTGGGAGGGAGACGCAAGAGGGAGGAGATATGGGGATATATGTTTATGTGTAGCTGATTCACTTTGTTATAAAGCAGAAGCCAACACACCATTGTAATGCAATTATACTCCAATAAAGATGTTAAAAAAAAAGAAAAAAAAACTATATAAGGTAATATGCACAGGTTCTAGAAATTCAAAGATTACGACATGGATTTCTTTGAGGAGAGGGAGGGCATGTGTTTAGCTTACCACATCCTACAATTCTCAAGTGATGAGAAAAGCCAGATTTGATCGGCTCAGTGGTAGGAGAGAACGCCATAAAATTTGACCCATTAAAGATACTTCATTTTAATCCCATTCTATCTCCTCTCTGTCTTCCAAGAATGAAACACGGAAGGCAGACAAGCAATTACAGCTCTCTGCTGCAGCAGCTTCTTATGATTGTCTTTGTGGGAGACATCTTGAATAAAATCAGAGAGCCATGCCGAAGAATCTAAGTTGGAAATGGTCCTATGCAGGAGGAAAGAGGGTAGGGAGGGGAAAAGGGAGAGAATAGTGAGAAGAGGGAAAGAGGACAGGAAGGAGTAAGACCTATTAGAGGAAAGAGAAAATGTAGAAGGTACTTCGGATTTCAGTACTTAAATCAGGGTTTTAACCGTTTTGACTGAACTGACCATATGTTTATAATTAAACATAATTAAGTATTATAATACTTTATAGAAACATTAGATAAATACTATTTATATGGAATTACGTGTGTGGACACGGCTTGAGAAGAAGAATCAAATGCCACCTCTTCTCTGAAAGTTTTTCTGAGTTGCTGTGTAGAATGACTCATTCTCTTTTGTTTGCTCCCAGAGTACATTGCTCACTTACCTAGAGCATTGCATCGTGAATGTGCATTGCATATTTTTCTCTCCAGTAGATTATGCACTTTATGAGAAGAACTCTATCCATATAACTAACACTTATTGCTAACTTGCTACGTACCAGGCATTTCGCAAAGCACTTTGCATGTATTTAATCCTCTAAACAGTCCTACAAGATGCATATTTTTATTCCCTTTTTTTTTTTGTTTTTTGTTTTTTGCGGTACGCAGGCCTCTCACTGTTGTGGCCTCTCCCGTTGCGGAGCGCAGGCTCCGGACGCGCAGGCCCAGTGGCCATGGCTCACGGGCCCAGCCGCTCCGCGGCATGTGGGATCCTCCGGACCGGGGCACGAACCCGTGTCCCCTGCATCGGCAGGCGGACTCTCAACCACTGCGCCACCAGGGAAGCCCTATTCCCATTTTAAAGATGATAAAGTCAAAGCATGGAAAGTGGAGTATTGTCAAGGTCATACAGCAAGAAAGAGGTAGAGCTGGAATTTGAAAGTAGGCAGTCTGGTTCCTAAACCTTCACTCGTAAGTAATGTAATCTGTTATGCTACCCTGCACCAAACATATAATAAGATAGTTCAGTTACTTCAATTATTAGTGGTCAGATTCTTTCAAAGGCTAATAAATAAACAACTTCTGTAACCTGGCTTTACTGCAGATTTTTTTAAAGATTTATTTTAAAGGAAGGCTCTTGCCTTACTCTTCAGGTTACATTTTTTTGCCAACTCAGGAAAAGTATGAAATGCCTCTAATTAGATGCATCAAAGAATGTAAGATGTTGTGATAACCTCAAACTTCAAACAGGTTCCATTGACGTTAGAGCGAGGAGAGAAAAGTTAAAATGAAGATATCATTTTAAGTTTTTGTTTCCTAATAGATATAATTTATTTTGCAGAACTCAAAAATGGTCTCATAGGGCCAAGATGTAAATGCAATCTACACACTGAATAAAAGGAAGTGGACAAAGTAGAATTTGTGGAAGGACTGAACCACCATATTTCATTCATTGCCACATTCAGTAAACATTTATTGGGTACCAATCTGTTTAGAGTTCTCCAAGGAGAAACTCCAAATGTAAGTTGCTGAATAGTACATCTATTTACCTTTGTACCATCAGGAAATCTGGGAGTGTCACCCTGTAGTTTGAACTTTGGTGATTTCTTAGGTGACTTATCTTTTTTTCTTAGAGACGCTAATAGCAACTTGAGGGTAAGGATTGTGGCTCATACAATTCCTGCTTTCTGATGATACCTACAAGGGCTATTCTCATAATGGTTGGTCAATAAATATTTACTGAATGGATGAATGAGTGGATCAATCAGTCCATTGAGAGAGTTTGACTATTCGCAGTAAAAAATAGCAAAGCGCATTAAATCTTACTAAGTTAGAACATTGGTTTGATTCAATGATTTTTAGATACTGTCAAGGACGTCATCATTTTCCTCTCTTCTACTTCACATTTGCTTTTCCTCCTTTTCTTTTCTCAGTCTTTTTTCCATTTATCTACTTTTCACTTTTTTTTTCTCTCTTCCAACTGCTAAGAAGTGTGTCCCCATGATTTCTGTCATTAACCAAATAGATATCTGTGTTTATGGGGAAAGAAATGGAATAAAAAAATGTGATTTTGATTTTAGATTACTTGGGTTTGAGATGGCAATGAAGTGTCAGGTACTTATCATGTGGAAATATAAATTAGGAGAGAAGTTGAGGCTCGAACATAGATTTGGAATTTATCTAGCATGAAGGTAATATTCTAAGGTGTGTGAATAGATGTGACCACAGTGCCTTAACCATGGCACCAGAGTTTACTCTGAACAGTAGCTCTGCTACTCGAATCAACACCACCAACAGCAAGGCCCTTACTAGCACTTACTATGTCCCAGGATTTTCTCCTCCAAATACACAGTTAATTCTCACACCAATGTCAGTACTAGTATCTGATTTTGCAGAATGCCTGTGATTATTAGTATTATTCATCAAATTGCTATTCATCTAATTTCCTTTCTTTTTCTGATTGTGTGATTCAGGATAAATTACTTAACTCTCTCTCTCGCTATATACATATGTATACATATATATAACACACACACACACACATATATATATAGTAATTTTCTGTTTCTATGATCTTATCTTTGTGTTTTCATTATTACCATTACCAAAACTCAGATGCTTTTTTACTCTTACTTAATTTTATGCATAACATAATTTTATTTATAAATATATAAGAATATACATTTATCTAAACCTCATAACACCCATATGAGGTAGATTCTGTTATTAGTCCCATTTTACATATGAAGAAAACTGAGGCTTTGTGAGGATTATTAACCTGGCCAAGATGGCAGAGCTAGTCAGGTGAAAGTAAAAATGGTGTGTTTCTGATCACAGCAAGTAGTAACATCTATCCACTTATCCAGACCAGAAACCTGGAGTCACTCAAGATCCTTTCCTCCAACAATCTCTGCATTTCATTGCCTAAATGCATCTTGTGTCCATTCTATCCTCTACGTTTCTGTTTGTATTGTTCAAATTCCTCTCCCTAGTGTCCAGTTTTGCCCTTATCAAACCTATCAGTCATGCCGTTGGCAGAGTAATTTATCTGACAAAAATCTTTGCCCTTTATTTGCTTTTTTTGTTTGTATAGTATGTTTAGTAACCCCAGTTTACCACATTGATGCTATAGCGCCCTCTTAGAATCAAGCCACACAGGTACCCAGGCAGCACAACCATAATTACTTCACTTAACTTCTTAAGATGATTTAATGGATTCCTATGGCAGTTAAGATGAAAATTTAAATCTTTCCATGGCCTTCAAGCCCCTGCTGGTGCCCTCTGCTTGTTTCTCAGCCTCATTTTGAACCACTTGCCCTCTTGTCCTCGCTCCAGCCACAAGGGCCTTCCAGTTTGTGGGAGCTGCTACAATGCTTTCTGCCTCAGGGCCCTTGAACATGCTACTCCCACATTTGGAATCTCACATCTCTTCCTCCCTACTTGGGACACATGTACATTCAAATGAAAGACCGATTGAAATAAAATCAGTTTTATTATTGTTGTAATTCTAGGATCTCACAGAACTGTGTCTCTTTCAGAGTACTTAATTCAGTTTATAATCATAAATATGGTAATTTGTTTAGTGGCTTCTTCCTTATTTCTCTGTTGGGCAAAGGCCATGACAGTTTTGCTTATCACAACAACTGCACAGCTGTACTGTGCATATATGAGGCACTTAATAAATGTTAATTGAATGAATATTCTCTCTAGTATTCCTGATGTTTTGGGTGACTTTATTCTTTTTTCCTTAGAGAATCATTTTCAACAGACCATGTAGAATAAATGGCAAACTGAGTTTTCTGATTGTAAAGAAACTTTGATCTCTCTTAAAACACACACACACACACACACACACACACACACACACACAGACTCTACAAGGAGGAAAATGCATGGGGAGAAGGCAGATGTTTTCATAGTTCCTCCAGTTTTCATTAAATTTGGGATTTTCTCACTGAAGGAATCCTATTTCCTCTACCATACTTGGTTCTGAGGCATTAACTACCCCCTCTCCTTCTTTGTATTCTGTGCCAAGAGGGAAAAATTCCCTTCCTTTATTTACTCTTAGCCTTTTGATATTTTCCACCTAAAAAGAATTGTCTAAGGAATAAGGAAGAACTGAAATAATTACTGGAGTTCCCAAGGAACAGCCAGGTTGCTGAGCCCAGGTTCCCTCCAGCTTGAGGAGGGCAGATTTTTTTCCCCCTCTCATCACATCTCTGATCCATTGGTAGTGGCTGCCTGGAGACATGTGTAAGAGGGATTCTGAGGGCACCGCCAGCCTCAGTGGGAAAGTGTACCATGATTAATTCATTGAACACATACTTACTGAGTGCGTGCCATGTAATTAGCAGGGCTGGCTAGGGGTGTGGGAGTACAGAGAGTTGGCAACCTTGTTAGCCTTTCTCTACACATGGAGGGCAGATACAATTTTGTAAGCATCTTGATTATTCTCTGTCAGCTCAAAGCTTATCCCTCTGTTACATGGCTTTCCATCACCACTGTGACTTCCTGACCCCAGAAGCAGGTCTAATAGTGAATTTTGTTTTGTTGCTAGACAAACAAAATTTGTTTGTCTAGCAAAAAAACAAAGGGAATCAAAAGCCCTTTCTTCACTAAAACCCCCTAATTTTCATGACTTGAGACAACTGTAAACCATCATTCCTCTTCCCTTTTTTTTTTTTTTCTGCTTTCTCTTTTGAGAGACAGACTTTGCTCCCATCTAATTTGTACTGACAGAATCATGACCCTTATTGAGGGCCAGTGAATAATCTGGACCTTAATTCTTGAGCTGTGGTAGAGACTTCTAACTGTTTATTCAATATCCATTTCCCTTTCTTTCTTATCAGGGATGACCAGTAAGTAGCCATTGGGTGGGCATTTTCACACATTTTGCACTTTCAGTCTTTCTTGCTAGAAAGTGGATGTGATGGCTGGTATTTCAGGAATCATCTTGTGACTTTGAGGCTGGAAGTCATGATGGCAAAGCTGGAAGAAAGTTGGAGCCTGGGTCCCTGCTGCACCTGATGGGGCTACTCTTCAAGCTCTGGACTACTTACTTTCGGGCATCATTTTACGTGAAAGAATAAAACCCTAACATGTCAAATCTACTGTAGTCTGGTTTCTATTATTTACAACTGAATGCAATTCCTAGCAATATGGGTTCTTCAGCTCTGATTTCTCCCTGATTCTTTTATTGTATGCTTATTCAGGTGAGACCTCACTCTTCACCCAGGAAGGACTATTACATTCATGTTACTCTCAGATTGGAAGTTCCATGAGGACAGGGAATGTGACTATTTTGCTCACCAGGGTTTCCTCAGCGTCTAGCACATTGACTGACACTTAGACGTTGGCTCAAAAAATATGATGTGTGAATGAATGAATAATAACATACTTTCTTCAAATACAAGTCATAAAATATTAAAAAGAATTAGCAATCATACAATTACTAGAGGGCCAATCTCTCAATGATTAACTGAATGTTCTTCTTACCTGAGGGCCAACAAAACTATATGTGGTTATAGGTTTTGTGGAATAAGAAAAAAATAATGCTTGACATTAAAACACAGTGTAGTTTGACATTTGATAATTTGTAAGAAATTTGGTGTTGGCATCTGTATACTTTAGTTATAATAATAATGTTTCTTTAATGTGTCATAGTTTAAGAACATTTCACACACTCCCTGGCTTAGAGAATAGAAAGTATATTTAAAGTTTTCCACAAGGTGCTCCTGCACTTTGTAACTTTAATATTTGCTGAGTGCTTCCTACATGATCAACTGAGTTATCATTGTTTTATATGCACTAACAAATTTAATCTAACTGATGGTCGAGAGCCATGTTATTCCCGTCGTATACTTGAAGAGACTGGGTTACAGAAAGCTTAAGTAACTTGTTGGTCTTAAAGCTAAACAAGCTATATGATATTTTATTTGATATTTTTTGGTGATGTGTACCTTTACTAATTTGTTTATCCATTCATCAAACAAAAATTATTGTTTGTTGATTGCTTGCTTGATTAATTGAATAGTTACTCAGTGTCAGGCACTTGGCTAAGCCCTGGGAAAGTAAAAGTATTCTGTTCCCCACATTAAGGTGCATAATGGTCCAATGTAGCATGATGAGTGCTTGATACAGAGGTTGGATAGAGAGGAAAGGGCAGATTCCAGAGGCTTCCAGGAGAAAATGTCACCTTACAAGACAATCAAAGTTGGCCAGATAAAGAATGGGAAGAATGGTGTTCCAGAGGGGAACTTCCAGAGAGAGACAAATATCATATGATATCACTTATTTGTGGAATCTAAAAAAATGATACAAGTGAACTTATTTACAAAACAGAAACAGACTCACAGACATAGCAAACAGTCTTATGGTTACCAAAGGGAAGGGTGGAGGGAGGGATAAATTAGGAGCTTGGGATTAACATACACACACTATTATATATAAAATATTTAAATAACCAACAAGGATCTACTGTATAGCACAGGGAACTACACTCAATATCTTGTAATAACCTGTAATGGAAAAGAATCTGAAAAAGAATATATATATATATATATTTTTTATATACATATACATGTATAACTGAATCACTTTGCTATACACTTGAAACTAACACAACATTGTTAATTAACTGTACTTCAATTAAAAAATGTTTTTTTAAAAAAAGAGAGGAGGGCTTCCCTGGTGGCGCAGTGGTTGAGAGTCCGCCTGCCAATGCAGGGGACGCGGGTTCGTGTCCCGGTCCGGGAAGATTCCACATGCCGCGGAACGGCTGGGCCCGTGAGCCATGGCCGCTGAGCCTGCGCGTCCGGAGCCTGTGCTCCGCAACGGGAGAGGCCCGCGTACCGCAAAAAAAATAAAATTAAAAAAAATAATTTTAAAAAAAGGGAGGAACATGTGCAAAAGCGTAAGAGTGAGGAAGTGTGGCTTATTCGGGAAACGAGAAGTCCTTAATGTGGTAGAGGCACAGCCTGGAATGAGCAGCACAGAGAGGTGGGGCTCTTGACTGTGATCCACTGCGGCCAGGTCATCAAGGGCTTCTGCTTTCACCCTAAGCGAGCTCAGACACTATTCTGTAAGTGGCAAGGGCCCCCAAAAAGAGCACCGTAGTTACCTTTATATTTCCACAGAATAATTTTGACTGAAGTATGGAGGCTGGCACAGAGAAGAGTAATACCTGAAGTCTCAGGTAAAGGTGAATGAATTAGGTTCCTACCATATTGTTGGAGTTCCAGTTTAACTGGAATGAACTCCACTGCAAATTTTGAACACCTATCATTATTTAATGCTGAAGAGCTTCATACCTATGAAACATCTGCATGTGGTCAAATATTTCAGATAGGGTCAAATCTCTCTTTTCCACTCTAGGGAGAAGGAACAGACAAATGTATAACACAAAGTGATAGATAATGTCAACTAGTTAATTCTATATGTATGCATATTGATTATATATATGTTTTTTATTATTTTTGAATTTAGGAACTTCTAAAGTCTTAAAAATTTATTCCCAATCAAACAGCAAAGTGGGCTAAAGAGAAGCCCTGGGACAGGACCAGGAACACCCCACTCTTCTATGCTGATCTTGGCTTTGCATCGTAGCCTCCGGCCATCATATTCAATTCTGGGAGTTGCTGGCTGCCTTCTCAAAAGCATGCACCAAAATAGTGTTTCTCAAACCTTCTGTGATTGAAGTATTATATTCAAAATTGCAGTCGCCCCAATTCTTCTCTGTAGAATATGAAATGAGGAAGGGAAACGGGAGGTATTAAACAGATTAGTCCGTGGTATCCATCCTCGCCTTCCTCCTTGTGACCAGAGTAGGACCTGGATTTATAATTCTTTATCTGTAGCTCCAAATCCAAAAAGCTGAAAAACTAAAGTGTTTTCATGGCCAATTTGGTAGCAATACCTGACTAAACCTGAACTCATGTGGTCATAAAACCTGACCCAAGCTGACGGAAGTCTCTTTATAATCTGCATTTCACTTGGTGCGAAGAGTCACACGCTTTGCTGCAGAAATATTCACATGTTTGATATTGTTTGCAGTGTTAGCTAATATCCTGAATATGCACTTTATTGCCTTTTTAATGTTTCCTTAATTTGTTTTTATTTTGAGACTTGTAGATCTGTGGGCAGTTGTAAGAAATAATACATGTAGTAGGCGCTGCACCTAATTCACCCCCATGGTAGCATTTTGCATAACTATAGTACAGCATCACAACGAGGAGATTGACGTTGATACAATCCATGGACTTCCTTTGGATTTCACCAGTTTTACATGCACTCAATTTCGTTCCTTGCAATTTTGTCACATAGAGATTCGTGTGGCCACTACCACAGTCAGATGCAAAATAGATCCTTGTTCATCACAAGGATCTCTCCTGCTACCACATTACAGCCGCAGCCACCTCCCTCATCATCCCTCTCCCTAAACCCTGCAACCACTTTTACGTTCTTCATCTCTACAGTTTTGTCATTTCTACAATGCTAAATAGTTATACATTGTGTGATCTTTTGTGATTGGCTTTATTCACTCAGCATAATTCCTTTGGAGATCCATGCAAGTTGTTGCATGCTTTGTAATATCTGAAAATTCTGAACTCCAAAACACATTTAGCCCAAAGGTTTTAGATAAGAGGCTGTGGAGCTGCACTGAGAGTCTGCTGCTGCAGTTAGAGCCTTGCCTGCTCTTTGAACCACTGAGGAGCTAGGCTGGCAGGACCTGAGGGGCTGCGTTCTCATCAGTGAGTGGGGTCTGGAGATAGTTTGAAACCGACGCTTCTGGTGTTCGGTTTGAATGCAGCTCCCGCCGCCCATGTGACATTTGTCTCCTGTTGCACCCTAATTATTCAGTGTTCACAGTCATCTGCCTTACTTGCTTTTGCCTGGGTTTCTCACTCATCGCACTTCCCTTCTGGGCCTAAATTCTAACCCTAATTTGCAATCTGCTTTCCTTAGTCTTGTTTCTATCAGTCCCTTTCCCTAGCACTGCACCTGGCTTCCTATATCACTTACATTGACTCCACTCAGCATGCAGATCTGTGACTCAGGGCTCAGATTTCAGCCCTTGCCTGTCTCAGGGCTGTGTTGTGTTCTCTCTGCCACTCAGATTTCAAGAGTTGGATACAGGGTCTTCCTTGGAGAGCTTCCCACTGTGGATTCTCATCATCGTTAGAGTGAGTTTTGATGTCCATAAAATTAAGCCTTAAAAGTATAGTTACTGTTTATATTCTAAAGTAAAATTTGCCCCATTTAAGCTGATATTCAGTTCAAAAGATAGTTTGGTAAATTCTATAGTGGAAAGTGTTAGGATTCCTTGGTGGCACAGTGGTTAAGGATCCACCTGCCAATGCAGGGGACATGGGTTTGAACCCTGGTCCAGGAAGAGCCCACATGCTGCGGAGCAACTAACCCTGTGCTCCACAACTACTGAGCCTGTGCTGTAGAGCCCGCGAGGCACAACTACTGAAGCCCACGCTCTTAGAGCCCATGCTCTGCAACAAGAGAAGCCACCGCAATGAGAAGCCCGTGCACTGCAACGAAGAGTAGCTCCCGCTCGCCACAAGAGAAAGCCCGCACAGCAACTAAGATCCAACACAGCCAAAAATAAATAAATAAAATTAATTAATTAAAAAAAAGAAATTGTCACTAAATGTAATAAGGTAATATTCTGTTCTTGACAATTGACTTATGCACATCTCTGAGAAGTGTGGGTGTGTGTTTGTGTGTGTAAGTCTAAAATGGCTAATGATATTTAGGGAAGAGGAACCATGGAAGAATGGCCCAAAGAGGGGAACTGACCACGTTTGTCTATGCATCCCACTTCTCTTTCCAGCCTGCTGCAGTGGAAGACATCAAAATAGTCAATGTTATGATGTCATTGTCCCAGTCAACCTTGATTTATTTATGTCTTCCTTTTGGAGAAAGCTAAACTGAAGAAGTCATTTTAGGATCACCAAGATTTTATTTCTAGCCCTACAACTATTATAAAAACACACTTTCTGGTTAAAAGCAAAAAATCATTTCTAATAATTCATAGAATTTTTTCAGGTGGTACAATTATTTGGGAAATTTCTAGATGTTTGAGTGTTTCACGTTTCCATCTGGTGTCTGCCATTGTGCGGAACAGCCTAGCATTGTTCTGTGATACTTTTGGTTAGCTTTTGGTTAGCACTGACTTGCCAAAGTTTCCTGTTGGGAATATCAATAGGGTCCACTAATTTCCTGATGAAATCAATTAAGAATTAAGAAGAGAAGAAGAAATGGTAATATCTAATTCTGACTTACTTTCTCACCTAAGATATTGTTAGTCCTTTTCCCAAAGAGAACAAGCAACATGGATTTGGAAACTAAAAAAGAAAATAAGGGTAATTTGAGCAATCTTTTAAACATTCGTACAAAATAAATGGGAAAACTAAATAAGAAAGCTATGTATTTTTTAGGGTGAATGAAGAAAGGAGAAAAAAGAATAAACCAGTTTTTCCCTCTTTAGAAATGTTTTCCTTAAGTCTTTTTGTCTCAATATCCACCTGCCAAAATTTTTTGACAACTGAAAATCATCCCATTCTCCTTCAAAATCTTCCAGAATAGCATTGCAATGAATTCCTGTCAATGATTTTTACTTTCAGTTAAAACCATTTTTCCTTTTGCAAGTGCATCATTAGCACTGAAGAAAGAGCCACATTGATAGGCCTTTGCTTTTACTTTTATGTCAAAACTACTTCCTGAAAAATAATTTTCATGTACTTTGCAAATCTGTCCACAGTTGAAAGAGTCATCAAATATATAAAATGAAATGCACACAAGGCAGTGCATGTGTGTGGCTGGTGACCCATAATGGAATGGTGAGGTCAAGTTAAATGAACTTGAAAAATAAAGGCTGAAGGGTTTCAATTTTTTTTTTTTTAGCTTAAGCTATAGACATAAATGTTTATTGTGGTTATGATTAGTTTATCTCAAGTATTTAAATCACCACTTAAAGGAGACCTTAGAAGCTCATCACTCTTGGGTGCTCAGAACAGTGGCGGCACAGAGTGGGTGCTGAATAAATATTTACCGACCAAATGCATGCATGAATGAAGATCTCGGTATTTATTCTCTCTCAATCCTTTAAAAAAATTTGACAGTCCCAGAACCTTGACCAAAGCAAGTATTTAATTTCTGAGTTTGTAACTAAACGTCGATTTATTTTGAAAAGTGTTTGGGAATGCTTTGCTTGTGGAGTGTTAGTTGCACATAATGTAACATCAGCCTACGTTTCATAGCTGCAAAAGTAAAGATTTTTGCTATCTGCTTTAATTATCTAATTAGAATTCAACAAGCTATGTAGAGGTTGCCCTTTGGGGCTCATTAAACCAGCAGCGTTACGAGTGTTGCAACTGAAGAAAACACATTTTCGAACGGAGCCCCTTGCTGCCGAAAAGTCCTTTGCTTACTACAACGCTGCTCGCGAGGAGAGAGCGGCCTTGGGCCAGAGGGCGGGCAGGTACCCCGGGCGAGCAGGAGGTGCGGGGCCGGCGCGGCGGGCGGCCAGGCGGGATCCGCTTACGTCTCGCTGGGACGCCGCGCCCCGCGGCCGCAGCAGCGCGGGCGGTTCGGCGTGTTGATGTACAGGGTCAAAACAGGCTTAATCTTTTGAGATGGCTGACCCCAGCTTCACTGAAGAAACAGGCTGAATCACAACAGTCTCTGGATTGAAATCTTAGCTCCGATGGAACAGGGGCTTTTACTGTTGATGCTGCTGCAGTGTTTGCTCCTAAAGCTGGGAATTCAAGTGTTTTAAGTCTCCAGGGTCTTCGGTTGAAATCCTTCTATCAGCTTGAAAGTCTCACAGTTGTTAAAAGAAAAGGAAAAATCAAACACACAAAGCCGCAAGCCCTTCACATTTCCTTTCGCTGGCCATGGAATCATACTCATTTGAAAATAGAACACCCAGCTTATCTTTTATAAACTGAGACTTTTGTGTTTTTTTTTTTTCCTGTATTTTAAACTCGCCCTGATTGCCATGCCATGCATTCATCTCTTAACCAGAAAACAAAAGAGATATTTTGCACCTTGATATAAAATGCCAAGTTTTGATAACATCACAATATGCTACTTTATTACAAAAGGCCAGTTCTTCTATGCTGAGTTACACTTACTATCCACAAAACCACTAGTTGTCAACATGTCTTGTTCCAAAAGGTTGGATTTTTAAAACATCCAGAAGACATTTGTCATTTTGAAGCTCCTGACTGTATGATGTGCAGCTGTATGAAGGTTCTTTTCAGCATTTGAAATGGTTCTGTGTAGTCAGGCCCTTACTAAGATGAAATGCATTTCCATGTGAATTTATTGGGGTTTGCAGCCACATACTCCTGCCTGCCTCCTTGATTTTGGCTCTACTCACAGCTCCTTTTATTGGTTTTTGGCCGGTGGCTGAGGGCATATGTTTTGGACTTTCCTTGCCTGATTTGTGAGAGTCTGCTGACATCCAGGAAAGTGCCGCAAAAAACCTGTTGCTCATATCCAAGCTTATGTGTTTCATGGCAGAGCCACTAGCCCTGAGCTCAAGTTTCTTGACAACAAGTCTTATTTATGGAGAAACAAACATAGGCAGTATTTTGTGGGACTATGCTGTTCTCTTTCTGGGAGTAACATTTGGCGTTTCTCTGCAAAAGGGCAGATAGTTTTTTAGACATCTCATGTTCAAGGGTGTGACAGAGGAAGGGACATTGCTGCTGATGGTGATGATAGCTGCCATTTACTGAGCAGACACCAAAACCCAAGCAATTTGCATTGACTCATCACCGCAGAATTGCAAGGGAAATGCTGCTGTTCCCATTTTGAAGATGACGAAACTGAGGGTAAGCAGCATTCCCAGAATCTTACGGAGGGTTGAAGGCAGGATTCAAACGTCGGTCTTTTTGTTTTTAAAGTTTATGTTTTTTCCCCAAAGAAACCTGAGAGGCAAATACTGCCTTTGATTTTTTAATAAAGAAAATTTTGTTCTGAAGTTGCCATGCTATTTGATGACAATGTTTACACGTGCACTGTTTATAGGAGTTGGTGCCATGAGGATGCAGTAACGGCTAAGGTACTGTTCCTGTTCTTTAAGGACCCATAGATGGAGCAGTGGCTGCTGACTCGCAGTGATCTTACCCCTCCAAGGGACATTTCTGAAGGTCTGGAGCCGCTGTTGATTGGCAAGGTGGGTGAGCATGTTTGGAACTATTGGTATCTAGTAGGCTGAGGCCGGGCATGCTGCTAAAATCCTACAATGAATCCAGATTTGTTTTTGAGATACCGCTATTGAGATACAGCGGTCTAGAAGAAGAAAATCACTGAAAATATGGTCAGATTTATGCTGTACCATTAATGATGGTGTGGTAGATTGTATTATTTGTCCAAAACATTTGCTGACACTCTCTATTGGGACCTTCTGTGCGGGAGAATGATACCTCTTGCCCCATTAATACCAGGCATGGCCATTTGACTTGCTTTGACCCATGAAATATGGGTAGAAATGTAAAGAGCCGTTGTGTAGTTTTGCCCTCTCTCTTTTCCCTCTGTCATAAGACCATCAGGTTCCAGGCAGGGGCTCCTTCATCTGGGACCTCAAATGAAGGCAACATGGAATAAGATGCAGTCTACTCCAAAGACCGGAATCATAAGCAAGACATAAACCTTTGGTGAAAGCCTGTGAGGTTTTGAGATCGTTTGTTACTGTAGCATAACTTAGCCCTTGCTGACTAATGTGGATGTAGTTATTATTTCAACAGGTCAGGATGAGGTGGAATTATAGTAGGAGAATAACCTAGAAGAAAAGACTGGAGCCAAAGTATGCTAGACAGAAAAGGGTGGATTTTAATTTTATGTGTGGGAAGTTTAGTAGGGGTGAGAAAGGAAATTAATTCCAAGAGCAGAGGGAAAGATGATTCAGATACAGGGGGGCAGGAAATCAGTTAGGCTATGATAATAGTAGTCCCAGTGGGAGGAGCCAGAGTCTGAACATGGGCAGAGTCCATGTACGTGAAAAGTTGGAGGCTTACGAAAGAGTGATTGGGAAAGAAAAAAAAATTAGTGGGCATGAAAATTTATTTAGTGTGGACAATGAGAAGATGATTCAAAGATGATATCAAGATTTTGAGAGTGGTTATCTTGGAAAAAGGTATCACACAAGAACACATTTTGGAATGGATAGGATAAATTTCTTCCAGAGCTTATTGAGCTTGGGATAAAGATGGACTTGTCCAGTGGGAGCTGTTCAGAGGCGTTGGCTATGAGGGTCTGGACAGTGGGAATCGTGGTGAGATTTACATAGTTGGGCATCATCCTTGCATAAAGGTGCAAGTTGGACAATATTATCTAGGGATAGTGGCTGGAACTGAAAGTGGAACTTAAGGAAAAGGGGGTTGGGGGTTGGGAAAAAATAAACCTGTTGGGAGGAATGTCAGACATTTAAGTAGAAAATGCTGCCATGGCTGGCTGGTAAGGAGCTATGCTTGGAGCTGGCAGAGGTGTAAGGAGGCAAATTAATGCCTTAATGCCTACTCCTTGGTTAACTGCGAAGTGCTTAAAGGCCTTTGCTATTATTCTGAAGCAGTTAAGCTTTGGATAAAAAAAAAGTAGTCCAGAGTCATAAGGTAAGGAATTTATAAACACTCATAACGAAAATGTAAGTCTGAAGTTTTCCTCTGTGTAAAAATGAAAACCAGAATAACAGTAGCACTTACTTGAAAAACAGTCTTAACTTATACTTGGAAGTTTATAAAGTTTTGAGCTTTATTATGTCTTTGCTATGCCTACCAGTTAGAAATGAGTTTACTGCATTTTTTTTTGTTTATTTACTGGTTGTATTCTTAAGTAAAAATGTTCTCCATTCGATTATGACACATTTATCTTCCTTCTCCGTTTCCACATCTCAGGGCAACCTAACTAGCAGATGTTCACAGCCATAACCGAAGGTCTGAACTTCTTGTCCATGCCCTTCTCCACCCCCTCCAGGGTTCACAGGCAATGCATCCTTTAGTTTTGAAGTTTTGCCGAGGCAGCTCGATAGATTAAATAGGTTGGTGATATGCTACGTTTCCTAAGTCAGACCACCATCTGTTTCTCTTCCTCTGGCTTCACACTTCAGTGTGTTAGGATCTTGGGACATCACGGCAGAGAAATGCTCACTTAATGGTCCATCATCAACCTGCTGGTGGCTGCAGGAATTACAGACAGAGTGCTTAAGAGAAGTCACCGGGATGCGTGAGATTGCCTAGGGAGAGAAAGCATTAAGCACGCTGGTGTTAAATACTTCTCATCTCTGAGAAGATAGCACTGCTTTCTTCTGAAAGCAGCACTAACCTGAGTGATTTCATCTGGAGTAATAATTTCCTTTCATTTCTCAGCCTAAGCAGTCTGTCATTTTGTATTTACTATAAGAAAAAGTTTAGGGCCTTTCTCAGATAGGGAGAGTTTAGGACATAGTCCTCTTTAGGCGTTTATCAAAGTATTAAATCAGGCTAGTCTTTTGGAGAGCTTGCAATTTACACTAGAGAAGGCTGTTTAATCTTTTATTTCCTATGCTTAAGCCATCTTATAGCCATCAGTAAAACATCCTCCCTCATGGCACAGTAAATTGGAACTGTGGAATTAAGTTATGGAGCCTCACGTTTCCAGGTCCTCGAGATGCAACCTTTATCAGGAGTTCAGCATCCTCGCGTGCCTGCTGCAGCAACCCATATTTTGCTTCATGCTTCCGACCTTTCCTTTACATCCCTTTGAAAATTTTGTACACATTGTAACGTACGTGGCAGTTCCTTGGCATTAGCAGCAGGCTGCTAATTCGGTCAGTTAATTCCTGGAAGAGATTACTGGGAGATGCCATCTTAATGTGCTTTATTCTAGGGATGTGCATTTTCCTGTTAATACAGACCTTCTGGAGACATGAAACGTTAACACAAGTAGCTTTCATTAGCAGAATAATGTTCAGGAAAATGAAGGAGATATTTTTTGAGAAACCTTATAACTCCTTTTAATTATACCACTTTAGTGATCAGCAACTTTGCCTCTCCACTCCGTATGTGTAAAGAATAATAACTGAATGCCATTTTAATGTGGGTTGAGCAGAGATAAAACCAGAACCCGTGATTCACATTGTTGCATTTTAAAAATTTTATTTTATTTATTTATTTTTGGCTGTGTCAGGTCTTAGTTGTGGCACGCGGGATCTTTCGTTGCAGCATGCGGACTCCTCTCTAGTTGTGGCAGGCGGGCTCCAAAGCACGTGGGCTCTGTAGTTGTGGCATGTGGGCTCAGTAGTTGCGGCACATGGGCTTAGTTGCCCCGCAGCACGTGGGATCTTAGTTCCCCGACCAGGGATCGAACCAGCGTCCCCTGCATGGCAAAATGGATTCTTAACCACTGGACCACCAGGGACATCCCAACGTTGTTGCATTTTAATTATTGATTAGGGGTAATCAGATGATTTAGCTTTAAGCAGTTTTCCAGATTCAAATTTGTCCATGATCATTCACAGTATAAACACTTTCTGAAGAAAGTGAATAATTCATAAGACTCAATCAAGACAGACAAGGAGAAGCGTGAGGGCAGGTCCTGGTGAGGAGGGTGGAGTCTCTAATCTTGTGATTTGCTTAGTGATCATCACTGCTTCTACTTCTCCGCCTTGGCAGAACAGTAGGGATGATTTGGCAGGTCTGTGGGTGGTGGCGGAGTGATGTACCACTCTTGCGCTTAGAATGAAACTAGGGAAAACTCGGGGAGATGAGGAAGAGAAAAATGAAAGGGCTATGCCCCTCCTGAAACAGTTCAAGAATGGGGCTTGGGCCAGGAAATAGCTGGAGCCAAGGACTGGGGAAAGGGCAACGGTGAAAATATCCAACAAATGCCAGGAGCAGGGGCTGGCCAGGAGTCCGGAGTGACTCTCCGTGGCTGGCTGCTTCACTACTGGAGGAGATCTGCCCTTTGCCTGTGCTTTGAGACCACATGAGATTCCCCCACGAGCACGCATCCTTTCAATACCCAGGCCCTGTGCATCTTTGGACATCTAATGGGCTAGGAGAGGGGCTCAAATCTCCACATTTTGGAGGCCCGAAGGGACAGATGGGTGTGTTTACTTCTACTATCCACAGATGAAAAAAGGGGATTGGATGGGTTAACTTACTCACTGAAATTCTCACAGAAAGAAGGAAGAGTTAGTATTTGAGCAGTGCATTTTTTAACTTCACAGCTGGGGCTTTCTACATGTAATCTGTTTTGTTATAATTGCAGAAAATACCAATGCAGCAAATACTAGAATATAGCTAGAGGTTCTCCTTATGTGTCTTCTCTGTTCTCGGCTGTACATATGTTCTGGGTCCCCCTTGTGGTGGCTGGAGTGGACTAGGCAAGGGTGTTGCACGGATGGGTCCACATGGAGGCCAAAGGGTCCACATGGAGGCCAAAGGGTCTACATGGAGGCCTTAAGTTCTCAGATAAGCTGGATGAGTGAGGTGTTTTCTTATGACGCTGACAGCATTCAAGTTGAGAGAATTTATGTCGTGGTCTAAGAGTAAGGCAGAGCTGTCTGAGGAAAATTGAAATAATCAGAAGAGAATTTTCTCAGACTCTCACCACCCCATCTAACCATGAATAGCAACTGTACCATAGGCTGCCGTCCCACCTCTTCCATAGATACACTTCTGTGCCCTCAATCTCTCCACTTTTTCACAAGATCCCATTAACTATCTACCAAAGGACATCACTCCAGCCATTCGTTCTTCTTTCTCTGATCAAGTTTTTACTGTCTCCTGATTCGTAGCAAAAATCACACTTTCTGTTATTGCTCCCATCTTTAAAAATAATCTTCCCTTGACTCCACTTCCTCTTTTAGCTACTGCCCCTTTGTAGCAAACATTTTAACTTCCTTTCTTCCTATTCCTTTTTCAATCCACTCCACTTTGACTTTGTCCCAGACCACGCTACTGAAACTGCTCTTGCCAAGATCATTAATGCTAAAGCCCAGGATGGATTCTCAGTTCTCATCTTAACCTGTCAGCAGCAGCTGATACAGTTGATGCCACTCATCTCTCTGAAACACCTTCTTCACTGGGCTTCTAAGGCACCACACCCTCCTAGTGGGTTTTAACATGCTAGACTCTCCTTTTCTGCTTTGTTGCTTCTTTCTCTTGTCCTTGACCTCCCACAGTCAGAGAGCCCCAGGGTTCAACCTTGATCCTCTTCTCTGTCTATGTGCACTTCCTAGATGCTATAATTCAGTCTCATAGCTTAAAATGTCACCGACCATCCAAAGACTTCTGCATTTCTCTGTGACATCCAGCTCTCCTATATTAAATTCTCTAGTGGAAATCTCCATTTGAAGGTCTAATAGACATCTCCACCTTTATACATCCAAAAACTGAACTTTTCATCTTTCTCCTAAAATTTGTCCCACCTGCACCTTCCCCCAGTTCAGTCCATGGCAGCTTCATCCTTCAAGGTGCTCAGGCTGAAAACCATAGTTAATCTCAACTCCTCCCTTTTGTTCATATCTCGCATCTAAACATTCAAGAGGTCTTGTTTGCTCTACCTTCTCACCCCCTACACTGCCACAACGCTGGTGTGACTGAATCATTGCTCGTCTGGATGACTGCAGTAACTTTCTAACTGGTATTTCAGCTCCCATCTTTTCCCTCTAGAATCTGTCCTCCACATGGCAGCTAGAACAGTGCTTTAGAAACATAAATCAGCTAATGTTGCTCCTCTGCTTGAAACCTCCAATGGATTCCCATCTTAACTGGAGTAAAAACTGAAGTCCTTACCAGGCACCATTACCCTCAGAGCTCATTTCCTGCTACCCTTCCTTGTCTTACTCCCTTCTAGGCAGACAGTCCTTAGGGCTTTTGCACTAGAACACTTTTCTCCCATATAGCCCTGTAGCTAACTCCTTCACTACTCCTTCACTCTTTCAAGATTTATTCAAATGCCACCTTCCCAATGAGGCCCGCTTGACAACACCACTTACAACTGTAGCTGCTTCCCCCTTATTCTCAGTACCCTTGAATCCCTTTACACCGTTCTATCCATTCTTTTTTTTCCCCATAGTACTTAGCACCTTTCAACGTACCTTATAATTTACTCATTTATGATATTGTCTGTCCCTTTCTAGCATGTTAGCCCCACACAGGGCACGGATTATTGTCTGTTTGGTTCACTGATGCTTAAAGTGCTTAGAAAAGGTGCTCGGTATATAGTAGATAATCAATAAATGTTAAATAAATGAATGCATAAGTAATTTACGTTGCCAGGGACAAGAGCTATCATGAGGTCAGAAGCTGGGAAAATTAGGAAATGGAGGAGGGAAACTGGAGAAACAGGATGAGGACCACGGACAAACCTAAGATGGCAGGTTTTGTCTTGTATTGTGGCAGTTGGGTGTGACACATGTAAGTTACCATGCAGCACCGAAAACCTAGTTTCTTCACAATTCTGCATAGGCTGTGGCTTCCAGAATGTCTACTATTTTGACTTTCCCCTTTGCATACATTTTAGTTTGTTGGAATCCCTTTTAAAAATATGATGCCACAATGAAACACAATATTCCAGATATACTCAGACCAGCATCCCATTTA
Source organism: Stenella coeruleoalba (assembly GCF_951394435.1). Taxonomy (NCBI): domain Eukaryota; kingdom Metazoa; phylum Chordata; class Mammalia; order Artiodactyla; family Delphinidae; genus Stenella; species Stenella coeruleoalba. The sequence goes on along the minus strand of NC_137149.1, from coordinate 132,336,688 downwards.
TATCATGGGTCATCATCTCCCTTTGTCTGAACCTGCATGTTCAGTAATGTAGTCAAAGAGATCATTAACTTCCCCGGGTTAAATGACACATGACTCAGAATGAGCCTGCTTTCAACCAAACCCACAAGTTACTTTTGTTTATTTTTTCACACAAACCACACTTCAACAAAATCTGCTTAACTCTATTCTTTTAACCTATATGTATGACTTTTATATTTTTTCTATTTATTTTCTCTTTTCAGTTTAGATCCATTATTCTTACCTGTCAAGATCACAGTTCAGTTTTTTAGTAAATGCTCACAACTTTTCATTTTTGGAAATCTGACAATTAAAAAAAAATAAAGATTGTTAAGTATTGATAAAATGTTGGCCTGGACAGAGTCCTTGAGAAAACCTACACCAAACTATTACAAACCTTTATTTCCATAACAACAGGATCTATTTAATACTCAGGATATATAGGTTTAAGCCAGCTATTTCTTAAGCTTACCCACAAAACTGTTACTGAATAATTTTTCAGATGCTTTGCTGAAATTTAAATGTACTATGCCTATAGGATTCTGTTGATTTTCCAGTCTAGCATTTTGACCAAAAGATAAAATGAGGCCAGTTTGGAATACTTTTGTTAGATAAGCCTGTGTAGCCTTTTGGGGAGCCCCTTATATGAACTCACAAACCATCTTTTGTTAATTCTGTCTTACAGTCAGGCTTACTATCTCCTATTTGAAGATTTGATCTTCTCCATCACAGTGACATTTTACCTTTGTTTATTTTGTGACATATTTGGTAGGAACAATTCATATACTCCTTCTGGATGACAGGTCCTTGTCATTTAAATTTTAATATATTATTTTCTATAAACGCACATATGAAAGCTTATCATACAGATCGTAGTGTCATTTTTCTTTTCCTGTTTTGCCTGGCTCTCTTCTCTCCTTATCCCTCTTCCTCCATTCACACTGTCCATTTGCTCCTGCTGTAAATACTCCATATTGATGCCTAGTGTACATATTACATATTTCCATACATTTTGCACTCATATAATCACAGATGACTTCCTTGATGAACTCTTAGGTAGCCTATTTCAAAGACAATCAGTTTAATTATCCTTCCCTGAGAGATAATATTACCCATAAAACTGTCCTAGAAGCATCTGTTTACTTTGAGACCCCAATCTAAAAGTAATAGAATAATTCATTTATCCTTTCACTCAATAAGATTCATGGAGCTCCTGCTGTGTCCCAGGAACTGTGCTAGGTTGTGCAGCAATTCTGAGACTTGCCAAGATATTGTGTTTAATCCACCTCTGTATCTTTTCTTTCGCCTCTGAGGAAAAAAAATCTCTCCTGCTTAGTAGGCCTCCATTTTGAACTGATTGTTTGTATCCTCTCCAAATTCACCTGTTGAAGCCCTAACCCCCAACGTGGCTATATTTGGAGAGATGGCCTCTAAGGAAGTAATTAAAGTTAAATGATGTCATAAGGGTGAGGCCCTATTCTGGTAAGATTAGTGTCATAAGAAGAGACACCAGAGAGCTCTCCCCAGAGGGAGATAGAACCTACTGGCTAAGAAACACAGATTTATACCCCAGATTTTTGTGAGAGGGAGAAGGGGCGAGAGGTGGTGAACAAAAGTATACTCTGTGGTATATGAGGGAAAATATCTTCATTTAATAACATCAATAAAATTATAGTTATTCATTAGATGAATACTGTTACCTATGTGTCCCAATTTCTTTCAAGACTCAAACATGCAGATTTCTGCTACAATATTCAGCAGGATTAAATATTAGTGTATTATGAGCCAAGTTGTGTTCCTTTCCCCCATCACCCCCCATCACCTTGGAGTGTGACTGTACTTGGACATAAGACCTTTAAAGATGTGATTGAGAGGGCTTCCCTGGTGGTGCAGTGGTTGAGAGTCCGCCTGCCGATGCAGGGGACACGGGTTTGTGCCCCAGTCCGGGAAGATCCCACATGCCGCGGAGCGGCTGGGCCCGTGAGCCATGGCCGCTGAGCCTGCGCGTCCAGAGCCTGTGCTCCGCAACGGGAGAGGCCACAGCAGTGAGAGGCCCGAGTACCGCAAAAAAAAAAAAAAAAAAAAAAAAAAGATGTGATTAAGTTAAAGTTCGGTCATTGGAGTGGGCCTTAACCCAATCTGATTGGTGTCCTTATAGGAAGAGGAGATTCTGATACAAAAAGACACATCAGTAATGTGTATACAGACAAAAGCCTGAGTGAGGGCACGGGGAGAAGGAGGTCCTCTTCAAGTCAAGGAGAAAGGCCCCAGGAGAAACCAAGCCTGTAGACACCTTGATCTTGGACTTCTAGTCTTCACAACTGTGAGAAAATAAATTTCTGTTATTTAAGCCACGCAGGCTGTGGTATTGTGTTATGGCAGCCCAGGCGGACTAATACAGACAGGATATAAGGATTGCATTTGTTTTGTTTTTCTAACCCTCCCTTCTCCTAACGTTTTGCAGGTACTGCAGTTACCTTCTGGTCCCTTTGCTATTTAGGGAAATTGTTCTGGTCTGCTCTCAGATACCCTGAGCACAGTATTATTTCTATGAGTATTAAGTACTGGCAAATCCATGTGAAGAATGTGATTCTCCTATGTTAACCAAAAAGCTGGCTATCATGGCATTAACCAGTCATTTTGAAAAACATGTAGAGTACAACATTCTATCTCTTAAAAATCTGTTCTTCCGAAACAATGCATAAGCTTGCCTAGGACACACTCTGAAAGCACTTTTCATTTATTATCATTTATCATTCTATTTACTTGAATTTTCCTTCCAGATTCTGCCTGTAATATTCTCCATCTCCTTTTTATAAGGACAGAATTACAGTGTACCCCTCCTGATGGTGGGAGGGTGGTAGAAACAGATCCTAGAATGAGCCTTAACTCTTAAACCCACACTCAGTCTTCAAGGCCAAGGTGACTCAATGTAGCATGCAGAAAGCGAAGCCAGTGTCCAGGATTGGGGCATGTGGTATTATAAATAAATAAATAAATAGATGATAGATAGATAGATAGATAAATAAATAAATAGAGATGGGAAACAGCTGGAGTGACTCAGAACTTATTCTCTGGAGCCCAAATCTTCTTGGGGTTCCTTAGCTAAATTCCCACACTTAGTGAATTTTTTTTGAGCCAGCTTCTAATCTGTTCCCTGCTTTACCATGGAAGCCTTTGCCCCACAGCTGGGGCTCATTTGGTTTGGATATTCATCTATAAATTGCTGTCAGCAAGGAACTTTAGGAGCTAATTGGTGAAAGTAACCTAAAAAGGGAACCCCAGAAGGGAACCAGAGAGACTCTGAATTTTCATCCTTTCTCTTCCCCTAAGCATTGTGTTACCCCTTGCCAAGAAACAACTAGCTTTGAAGCTTGAGTAATCTCTCTTATTTAAAAGCTAAAAGCCAACTTAGATGAGATGCCATCAAATGAAAGTATGTTTCTCAGTCTTGTAGTTGAAGAGTATGGAGTGGATAGTGTTTGTGATTTAAAGTCCCACTTGGACGCACTTCAAAGAGGGACTCCAGGCAGGACTGCTAAAAGCTCCACCAGCACCAGGACATACAGATTTCTAGTCACTGAGGCCCGAGCTCAGTTTCTGCATCTGAGGAGGATCATAATTGCTTTCCTTTTAATCTTCTTTGCTGCTTATCAAATGGAGGTCACTTCACAGCAGGACATAGGTTCAAAATAATAAGAGAAAAATTTGTAGTGATTTGATTTTCCTTAAAAAAAAATCTTTGCAGTGATACTGAAGCTTAACAAAAGTGCAGGAATTTAAACTGGAATAAGTGAGTTCAGGAACAACTCAGATGATGGAAAAGCTATTCTGGTATCTAAGAACTGGTAGTGAAACAGGCATAGTAGATGTGAATGTCAGTTCACAAGCTAAGGTGTACAAATGTAAAACTTCCATTTTTATACAGCAGCTAATTTTTATCTCTAGATTCCACTCCATGAAGGTCATGTAACTTGATCTCAGTCTATTCAAGGTCTTCAATGCCCAAATGGCTGCTCAAGGTCACCTGTATACATCCCTCAAATAGGCAGTTTTGTGGTATCCATTATCCAGTAAGGATGCGGTCATTTGCTCGTATGTCTTGCCATCTTGATGCCTCTTGTGCCTATGCCTAACCTATTAGCTCCAGCAGCTCTGTTTACTCCTTCCATGTAGAGTCTGGAGCACAAGGACTCTCAGGCCACTGGACATGGCACACGAGAAATCCTCCCCCAGGTATTTAATCATACCATAGAGACGTACCTGTGTTTTGCCCACTTTCTTCTTTCTCCTAAATACTAGACCTGCATTTAAACACTGCATTCATTCCATTTTAAGGGTCTTTTTCAAAATATGAGTACAGGTTAAGTATGAGTAGAGCGCCTACTCTATGCAAAAAAAACCAAAAGCCAAAAACCAAACAACTAAGCAGAATAAAACTTCTTTAAAAAAGAACATATTTCTATTATAGTGGCTTATATTGTCAAATGTAAGAAACATGTGACAGTATAAATAATTAGTATGAGAAAAATGTGATGGATTTTGTGACTTTAAAAAAGTGCATCGGGGCAGGGTGTGAGGACACTAGGAGGATTCTTGGGGGAGAGGAGTCTTGGTCTGGGCCTTGAATGAGGTATAAATTTCTGCAGGCAGATAAAAGGGGATTGCAGGGATAATGGGCATTCCAAGAAAATCTAGTGGTTTATCCTGGCTCTAGATCTCCAATTTAGATGACTTCCAAGAAGCACAGGCAGACTTAGGGTCAACTTACAAGTTGGAATATAACACATGGGGTTTGAGTTTCTTTGAGGTTTGAGGGTGTCAAGGCCAGCTTAGGTGTACCTCAAACAGAGCCAAAACTCTAGATTAGTTTCAAAGCTCTCCTGATCTCCTGGAAATGCTCCTGACCACAAGACCAGTCTCTGGGTCAGAGCAGATGAGGAGATCAGGAAGCCCTCCCCACCAAACCTCCCACCCACTCCAGATGGAGTTTATAATTGCCCCTGTCCCAGCCACCTCTTCAGCCCTTGCTCATCTCCCTCATTGGAGTCATCACATTGCTCACTTTGTTTACAGGGTCATCTTTCCTCCATGCTCTGGTCTCTTTGAGAACAAGATTCTGTTTTATTCTCAGTGCCCCTTGGTGCCTTCAGCATCTAGTACTTTCCTAGAACCTAGCCTAGGAGGAACTCAATTAATTGAGTGGAAATGAAGAGACACCACTGCCAACTCAACTCCCTGCTAGTCTTTACGGAGCTCTGTATTTTTATATAGGTTGTTATGAATCTCATCTAGCTCTTGTGGTAGAAAGTGGGTTGAATTAGATATTCTCTCTTTTTCCCATTTATTTATTTAATTAAAAACTTTTATTTGTATACACTTTTTACAGGTTACTTTCCATTTACAGTTATTACAAAATATTGGCTGTATTCCCCGTGTTGTACAATACATCCTTGAGCCTATCTTACATCCAATAGTATGTACCTTCCACTTCCCCATCCCTTTGTTGTCCCTCCCCCACTCCCCACTGGTTACCACTAGTTTGTTCTCTGTATCTGTGAGTCTGCTTCTTTTACATTATATTCACTAGTTTGTTGTATTTTTTAGATTCTACATATAAGCAATATTATGCACTATTTATCATTCTCTGTCTGACTTCTTGCCCTTAGCATAATGCCCTCCAAGTCCATCCATGTTGCTGCAAATGGCAAAATTTCATTCTTTATTATGGCTGAGTAGTATTCCATTGGATATGTATATACCACGGCTTCTTCATTCATTCATCTGTTGATGGACACTTAGGTTGTTTCCACGTCTTGGCAATTGTAAATAATGCTGCTATGAACATTGTGGTGCATGTATCTTCTCGAATCAATGTTCTTCTTTTGTTTGGATATATACCCAGGAGTGGAACTACTGGGTCATATGGTAGTTCTATTTTTAGTTTTTTGAGAAAACTCCATACTATTTTTCACAGTGTCTGCACCAATTTACATTCCCACCAACAGTATACAAGGATTCCCTTTTCTCCACATCCTCGCCAACATTTGTTATTTGTAGACATTTTGATGACAACGATTCTGACAGGTGTGAGGTGATATCTCATTGTGGTTTTTGTTTGTTTGTTTGTTTTTTGTTTTTTTTGCAGTACGTGGGCCTCTCACTGCTGTGGCCTCTCCCGTTGCGGAGCACAGGCTCCGGATGCACAGGCTCAGTGGCCATGGCTCACGGGCCCAGCCGCTCCGCGGCATGTGGGATTTTCCCGGACCGGGGCACGAACCCGCGTCCCCTGCATCGGCAGGGGAGTCCTCTCAAGCACTGCGCCACCAGGGAAGCCTCACTGTGGTTTTGATTTGCATTTCCCTAACTTAGATATTCTTATATTACTATCAGACAGATGAAAGAATGGATTATGATTAAATGACCAAGGTTCCATAGTTAATAAATGCATATTTCTGGACTTTGCATATTTCTCGACTTTGAATTTCACTTTTTTATTGTGCTCTACCTTGTAGAGTTAGTTTCAGACCTATGCTTATAAAGAGGAGCAAGTTCTGAAGAAGATTTTGATGGGACTCACAAAACTCTCTTATAACATTTATCTCACCCACCATTTGCCATGAATTCAGAAACACCCTTCTTTAAAATTTCATTGTTTGTTAAAACATGATTTTTCAGAAGATTACTCTTAAACTTCATGTTTTCTGATAATAATTACTTGACAATAGAGCTTACATGACATGGGTCAGTTGTTTTTCCAGTAATAATTAATAATAATAATAAACATAATAGTAATAAACACCTGATTAGTGCTTTATCTATTTTAATTAGTCCTTGCAATAACCTAAGGAGAGAGATACCATTGTTTTCCCAAACCAGTAGCCACCCAATGTCATCAGACATTTATTCAGGGTCTACCATCTCTACTGCTGTGTTCTAGGAGATAGAGCAATGTATGAATCAGAACAGTTTCTGTCTTCATGGAGCTTTTATTCTAGAAGTGGATAACAGGCCAACAAATGAATATTATAAATCAGACAATGATAAAAGCAATAAAGCAAACAGCTATGGTAATGTAACGAAGACTGACTAGGACAAGGGAGGCGTGTGACTACTTTAGTTAATATGGCTGGGAAGTCTGAAACTTAAAGAATGAGAAGGCACCACCAGCAAAAGTTCTATGGAGACCCCTATAGAGGACATGGAATCTCTGCCCCCTTTTCCCATACCTTGCCCTATGCTTCTCTTCCATCTGGCTGATTCTGAGTTAGATACTTTTATAATAAACTTGTAAGTAAAAAAAAAAAAAAAAAAGTCCTATGGGCAGGAAATGGAGAAGACCTTGTTCCTTATGGCTGGAGCTTGGGAAAGAGTTGAACAAGGGAAAGAGAAGAGGCAAGGCCATTCTTTATATGTAACAGTAAGAGTTTGAATTTCTTCTAAGTGCCATGGGAAGAATTTTCCCCAGGGGAGCTTTATAAACATCTCTGTATTTTAATAAGGATGATTTGTAGTTGTTGTAGGTATAGGAGTAGGGAAAACCGTCAGGAGGCCATAGCACAGTGCTGGTCAGAGGCGAAAGCTGCTGGAACCAAGATGGTGGCTGGGCATATGGAGAGAAGGGAGTAGGGTGGGAAATATTTTGGAGGTGGAGCCTACAACTCTTATTGTTGGATTGGATGTGGCAAATGGGAAGAAAGGAAACCAGGATGACTCCTACATTTTTTACCTTAGTCACTGAACGTTTGTGTCATTTTACTGAGTTGGGGAAGGACTGAGGCAGGAATCAGTCTTGATAAGTGAGATGAAATTCAAGAAGTTTTGTTTGAAATGTGATTTTGAGTTTCTTTTAAATATCCATCTGAAGTCTTAAGGAGGCAATTGTATATGGAGTCAGGAGCTCAGGGGTCACCGATGTTAAACAGAAGCTTCTAGACAGTGAGTTTTGATAACATCATAATAGAAGTTTTATGGTTTCAACATTTCTGGTCCAGAAGAGAATCCACTTTTTCAAAAATATGCCTTGACATACTTGAAAGTTTCAATTTTTATCAAAACAAGTACGCTGTAATTCCCACCACCACCTCAGGGTGGCAGTAATGTTAATCAGGAAGATCACAGAGGAAGCAAGCTGTGTGCAGCTGGGAAATAAAATGTGCAAATGTGTGTGCATGCGCTATAAATAAACTTACACCACTCCTGGGAAAAGTAGGTAACAGCAAGGATTGTATATTGGAAGTCAACAAAGATGCTTAAGAAGACTGCTTAAGATATTGCTATTAAAATCTGACCTTTGATAAACCATAATGGAAAAGAATATGAAAAAGAATATGTATTTATATGTGTATAACTGAGTCACTTTGCTGTACAGCAGAGATTAATACAACATTGTAAATCAACTATATGTCAATAAAATTTTTAAAAATGAGAAAAACAAAACGAAATCTGAACTTTGAGCAAATATAGAGACTATGTCTGGTAATACTGATATCCAAATGCACCCCATTCCATAGCAGAGTGGTGCAGAACAGGAACAGACAGCCTTGGCCAGAGGATTTACAGGATGTGACAACACAAGGTGAAGATAAATTTAGACCAAATCAGAACAGAAACCATTCTCTCAGCTATATCTACCAAAGAATTTTCACCAAATTGTGGTGAGGAGTAACTACAAATTTACATCACAAGGTAAAGAGAATCCCCAGATTTTATTAGTGCCCTGCTGGCTGTCACAGTTAAGATTCTGCTGACTCCAAGGTGGACAGAACCAGTTGGTGGAAGCTCTCACATGATGCTGTCTTAGCCAGGTTAATTCCCTCCCGGATATGCTACAACTAACACCTTAAAACATGAACACAGATAAATTGGCCGTATTTCTTGTCTGAAAGCTAGCAGAGAACAGCCCTAAGCAAGCGGACCTGGCCTAGGTGGATTTTGCACTGAGAAGAGGGGATGTACAAAGGTATAGAGAGCACTTGTAAAGGAAAATGGGCCCAGGAGGGTGGTCTCAGCTTCTGGGAAAGGAGACCTCCGCCTCTGCTGCTCCACTCGAATCCATCTATGCTCTAATTGGAGAACCCAACTCTTCCCCCTTTAGGCCTTGTCCAAGTCACTAAAATGCTCAGGAAGTCAACAAGAATTATTCATGCTTGTCAGTTAATGTTTACGGCTCACTCACTGTATGCTGGTCATTTTAATGACGAGGCAACTTGCTATGAACCCTGCTCCTCAGGACGTGGAGAACTAAATGGAGCAAAACAGAGGATTTGGCAAAAATTTGGCACCCAGTGGGCTGGATATTCTTCTGCATTTCCCAGGATATGGAGAACGGCTGGGATAATGACTAAGCCAGAAGCTCATTTTCCATAGAGTTCTACGTGGTTTTCATTATTTTATACCACTAGTTGTGCTCTGCATTATGCCCGTAAACAAATATAAAAAAATATATCATAAAGCCCATGCGACAAAGGAACAAAACTGGAACCCATGTCAGGCCTTATCAAATACATTCGTGAAAGCATGTGGACCCATTTTATGGGACATGTTTGGATATGAATGAGAAAAACGCTATTTAAATGATACAGACAGAGAGATACTAAGGATTGGTAGCACGTGAAAGCTAAAGAAACGTCACAGGTGATACAGTCAGATGTTCCTCAAATGGTGTTTAAACTGTAGGACATTTTCTTTCACTGAAAGTTTATGCAGAAGCCCAATATACAGAGTAAAGCTTTCCTGTGCGAGGGCGGGGTAAGGGCTTTTCCTTCTTAACTGCCAGAGAACTGGAGAGCATCAACGGGATCATTCTCCAAAACTAGCTTCCTGGCCCACAGGAGCCCTGGGGTGATTAGCCCCAGGTCACATTGTAAATAAGTAATCACAGCTAGAACTTGGTTCTACCGACACCAGGTCCATTGAATCACATAGTAGGAGTCAGTTTTTCCCACCCCCAAATTACATGGAATCAGTGAAGAAAGGACTGTATGCTTATTGCTATTGCTTTTGTTTATATCTTTCTCACTTTTGAGAAGCAGTTGAATGGCCAGAAGGAACCACATGCTTTTATAACTTGGCCTTTTCTTCTGGTTTTGGGGGAAAGTCCAGCTTACTTAGCTAAGAACTCGAGTTCTTCCAGTCTGTTCCTAGGTTGTCTATTCGGCCCTATTGACGACTCCACAATTTGCCCATCTGACACGCCAACTTCTCAGCATCCTGTGCTGGCCTCTTCCCTCTCCCTGGACCCCATGTGTCTTGTCTGGGGCTGACTTGTCTTTTTCAGATGCCCTCCTCCCGTGTCTCTTGTCACTGATATCTTAACATCTCAAATCTCAACCCTTCCCCAAAGCTTTTCAGATGCCCTTCTCAGCTCTCACATCCCTTCCGCTAGTTCTCCAGACTAGCACTTATCAGAGATTGCCTCTTATTAGAGTTATTTAGTGCATATGTATCTCCTGCCTTCTCAGTTGTGAACTGCTAAGAGAGCTCTGGAAACATGTCATGTTCATAACATCAGGCAAAATGCCCGCCCATCCTAGAGGTCCCCAAACTCTTAATCAAATAGAATTGCACAAAATATATAGAAATGGTCTTTTTGTCTTGTTTTGATTACAAGTGACAATGGAGTTACGAAATGGAGAATGGAGACAACCCAATTATGGGATTGTTATAAAAAATGAGATTTTGGAATTTTATATTTACAAATAAATATAGGGATATTCAATATTCAAGGAATTGGGAACCTATAAAATATGTTACCTGAGGTTTTGAGTATTTAGGACTTGAGTTGGTCAGCCTGTTTCTTCAGTTCTCTATTGAATTCCTCCCAGTTTTTTTTTTAAAAAATTATTTTTGGAGCATTGCACCTCCAGTTGATCTATAATTTCTTGCTTAGAAAAAATTTTCTCCATTTTTATTTTAAAAATTTTCTCAAAATTTACTGTTTTTCTGACTTTGTTTTTTGAGGAATTATGAAGGTATTGACAGTTAATTTATTTTATGTATCTAACTATATACATTATAAATTCTATCATCTATCTTTCTATCTCTGTCAGTCAGGAGCAGGTTTAAAAAGCCGTCGTTTTGGTTCTTGCTTGATTATAGACGTTGGTAGAAGGATAGTCACTCACATTGTTGGGCCTTCCTGAATCATCTTTCAAAATATGTTCGGTTGTAACAGAAAAAACAAATGACATTATAATTAAGACCATGAACTTTGGAGTTAGGCTACCTAGGTTTGAATCACAATTTCACTACTCCTCAATTGTGTGAACGAGGGCAAGTTACTTTAACTCTCTGTTTCCTTGACTGTAAAATTGGGATAATAATAGTACTTACCTCCTAGGGTTGCTGTAAAGACTAAATGCGGTAAAATTTTAAGTGCTTAGAACAGCACCTGGCACTAGTTATATAAGTGCTACTCGTTACTATTCTAGAACCCTCTTTTTGATTTCCCCCTCCCACCTCCCTCCCCCTGACATGCTCTTTGGGATGTTTTGAGCACTAGATATATGGTTGAGATGAGCATGAGTAAATATAGGCCTATGCACCTCAAAGAACTCTGCCTATACACTTCTCTAGGGCAGGTGTTAATGCAGATGAGAAAGTTCTTGTACCAAGAGTATTGTAAAAGGGTTAATGGCCCTGCTCATAACTGAGAATAGAATATGTGGAGAAGTGATTAGAAATGCAGTCACCGCATTAAGGACATGTTCAGATAGCATAGTATGGGCTTTACCATAGGTAACGTTTGGTGTATTATTAAGGTACGAGCAGAGCTGCATATCTCGAAAAGCCATTCTCGACCGAGAGGTTTGCTGATGTTAACGAAGTGCAAATGTATACAATTAATGGCGGAATGATGGGGGGAAGGGTTTGTTGACTCAGCCCAATACTGAGTTGCATCTGATTGATATTATTTGCAGCTCTTTGGGAAACAACAAGCCTCCTGCATGCCCTGAGAGGGTTTTAATGATCCCTTTGCTTGCCATCGGTCTGCATAATAAGACTAAACTTCATGGACTTTCTTCCTGAGTTTTGAAACACTGCAGGTTTTCTTTTTCCCTTACCCTTTTCATATTTCTAAAGTGTATGTGTTTAGTAGAGAAAGGCTCCAAGTTGTGCTCACCGTGCTTAATTGGACACGTAGTTTTTCCACTTTGGGTTTTAAATAGATTTGCAGCTTTAGGAATCTGCAGAGGTGAAGCTGCTCTATGCCTTCCTGAATTGACTATCTACTGCCCTTAACCAGATAATTCAGCACCCACCAAAACTTTCCAGTTATGTTTTCCATGCTTATTCATAGATATAAGTCCATATCTATGTTTACTTTTATTTTTAATATTTACAGAAACAAAATGATGGATCCTTCATTCATAGGAGCTGTCAAAGCAAGAGAAGAGGAAGAGGAAATGGAATGTATATGTGTAATTTTATTTTTTTATTTATTTTTTGCTCCATAAAATCATGGCTTGACTAAGGAGCCTGGCAAGTAGTCCTAGGGAAAAGTATAGGCTAATGCCAAATACCTAAATAAAAACCAAAGACCTCACGTAAACATTCAGGCATCCTGTCTCCATAATATCAGATAGCCAGATGCTTGAAAATATCTGCATAATGGACTGCATTTTCTAGATTTTATCTGACGTGTGATGTTATTTAGAGGTAAACCTGACTCTAAATGATTAAATTAGCTCTTGGAAGTCTCGAGTGCTGTCTTCTGTGTGAGACCCAAGAAGCGATTGGAAGGTTAGCGGCTGACCTAATAGCATTTAGCACCAGATGGTCTCTACTTAGCTACTTACTTTGGCATGATACCACCTTGAAGAATGGATCTTAGTGATCTACTAAGGTAATTTCATCTCAAAAGATAAACAGTTGTTCCCAGAGAATAATTGGTAACAGTGCTTCTGGAAATGATATGAAAACATCTGGAGAAATTTGGTTTTGTTTCTAGAAGAAATCAAGGAAAATCTTTGTTGTATTACCTGGAATTACTCTTAAGCTTGACCATGAATGTTTCTTTACCAGTCTGAGCCTGGGTTCCTTCCTAAGTAATGTAGGTATAACCATACCAATTTTGGAGCTGTTCTGAAGTTAAATAAGAAAATCTGTGTTAAAATGCCTAGTCCAGGATCTGACACATAATAAGTGTTCAATAATGGTAGCAGGGGGGTGCTATCACATACCTAGGCTATTGACAAAGCTTTGCGGTAGTGTAGGGTAACTGCACCCCATCCTGCCATAGCTGTGGCATGAGTGTTTAATGCCGTTCTCTCCAATTACTGAGTAAAGTACGTTTTATTTTTAGTACCTAGGACTTGAGGATGCTCCATTTTGCAGAGTCTTCAGTTGAGAATGCTCGACTAAAGGGCTCTCTCCTGGAGGGAGCTCAAGTTAATAGTTGATAGCCCTTCTGTTAGTCTCTGCTGCCCAAAGGAATTTCTCTCTCTGCTCCTAGAAGACGTAAGAGAGACAGATGCAATGTTTTATCAGATTGGGAAATGATTATTGAAGGTAATGCTTACTACTGCATGATTTGATTTTCAACTTGCCAAGGACTTTGAGGAATTTAAACTTCTAAGTAGTTTCCATGTATTATTTGTTTTTCTATTTAAATTAACGATTGGGGGAGTAAGTGTCATAGGTAGATAGGTTACTTGCGCCTGTGTGTACTACCATGTTTCAGGGACTCTGAATGTTCAGAACATTGGTGGATATATTGCTAGGAAGCAGACATGAATGAAATGTGTCAGGATGGTTTGAACTATGGACTTCTGAACACTGTCCCCGAGAACCTCAAGATGAGGGCTGGAACTTGAATTCTGAATGTTTTTTCTGTTAGGAGGGAGTGCAGAAAAAGAGGCCTTACTGTCACTCCGGAGACATACTCTCATCACTCTTTCACCACGAAGGGCAGAAGAATAGGATCTTGGCTAGGATCCAGTTTCAAGACAAAAAACTAAACTGCTCATTTTAACAGAGAAAGTGCAGTGAAGAATTGCTAATTTGGTATTAATGAACTAAAAATGCCCCAAATGAACATTAATGTATCACAGAGAGGTGGTCCCTGTCCACAAGAGTGGCTTCATGTGTGTGTGACCCCTGCATTTCCACAAGGTGTTGCATTTGGAAGGGCCCCATGCTTGGTTTAATGCTCTGCTGTTGCCATCTTGAAATTCTTAGTAATTTTTGAACAGGGATATAATGTTTTCACTTTTCACTGGAACTGCAAATTATGTGGTTCGTCCCACCTGCAGGAAGAGGCATGGGGGAACAAAGGGAAGAGGTTGAGATTATCAAACAGAGAATCTTTGAGGTATGGGTGCCATGTGGTGCTGGTGTCTCTGAGTCCAGAGGAGGGACCCTGTGGGTCTGGGGCATAGACCTCTGAGAGTGAGTGCTGGCTGCCTGGTGCTGGAATCTTGGAAGGAGCGCACCAAGACCGGTTCTGGAATCTCAGAGGTGGCAGCATGAGGCTGGTTCTGTGAATGTTAGAACTCCAGACTTCCTACTACTGGAAGGGATTGCTATTGATGGTTTGATGAAGTATTGCTCAGTGGTGCTCATAAAGCCAAAGTCCAAGAGATTCAGGAAGCAGAAAAAAGGAGCCAATCCCCTCTCCCTCTCCCAGCCTTCCCATCTTCCCCTCGTGTCCTACGGGCAGCGTTTAACCAGCAGCCAGCTGGCAAAGCACCACTGTGGCCTGTAGAGTCCTAGTTCCAGAGTCACACATGACATCCAGAAAGGTGTATGTGGAGAGAGAGCTTAGTAGCTTTCATGAGCACTGAGACACTAGGAGAGAAGGACGAAATATCTCAAGTCTCTGTCCTCCCAGCAGCGTTTACAGTAGCCCCGCCAGGACCAGTTTAGGCAGACCTTCTGATCGTCACATGAACCCTCAGAAGACTCAGCTAACATGACCTTTCCGAGTAGACCTTACAATACTTGTGGCTCCATTTTGCCCCGAGAACCTTATGATACTTCATGTGATACATAATTCTGGTTCAGACGGGTGGTGAAATGTTCCAACGCACACATGTTAGAAAAGGGGAGGGGATACCTCACTGTGCAGAATATGGACTTTCCCTGAGTGCTTCCTGGAGGGAAACGTTTTATTTGAAGTAAGCATCAGATGTCAGACTTCTCCCTTTGTCTTTTCTCAAGTTTGGAGTTGTATTTGTGCCAGTGCTTGGGTAAAATTTGATAAACATGACGTTTACATCTAGTACAGTTTTTTAAGAAAATTCTTTACTCGGTTAAGGTAAAGATTATTATTTCATTTTAAATGAAAAACTTTTACATTGAAGGATTCCAAGTTCCCTGTAAAGATGGCCACCCTCCAGATGAGTGGGTGTTCATTTTTCCTTGCCCCATCTCACTGAGCTGTTCCACGCCCCCCAAATTGTTCTGGCAACCAAAGCTGTAGCAATAAGGAGTTCAGCTCTATAGGTCTGGTGGCATGAAAAAAATTAGGTTCTGTGATAGCACTTTATAAGAGTGGCATCCTCACCATACATCCCTTTCCCTATAGCTTTTTTTTTTTAAGCAACATCTGTATGTATTAAGGAAAAAGGGTTTCATCATAATGATGACGTCAAGCAAGGTAACTATATGAATTGAAACTTAAGCTTACCTTCACAAGGCTCGTTTCTCCACCTCTAGTGCTGCCTTCTTAACAACACCTTTGAAAGCCAGATAGGTCTATGGTTGCTAAAGGGCCAGAGGTATAGGGGAGAGAGACAAAGCCTGGGACAGAATTATTTTGTCAGAGCTGTTTGCAAATGAAGACCAAGTATAGTAATAGTTCATATACGTGTCATCCATCATCCACTCCCGCCTTCATCAAAGAGGAGTGGAAGGCACCTTATAATAGAATATCAAACCTCTGCCTTGAGCAGTTCAGCCAGGCCCAGCTGACATGCTCAGCTTAGAGCTGTCATTAAGGGGACAAGCAGGCAGGCTGACAGGTGAACTTGATACGCTTGATTTCAACATCATTGTTGGATCAAGGGCAGACACAGCAAGGGTGCCGAATTCAGTGAAGTTATTGCTTACAAAATGCCAAAGGTAGGGTCTCAACAAAAATATCTAAGAGAAATCCATCTGTGAAATGCATTTTCTTCATAAAGTGCACAATCTACCGCAAAGCACAAAAGAATAAAGCTACCCTTCCTGCTGCTTCGCTCGGCTCTCTTTTTCATTTACCAGCGAGGATTCCCAAATTATATAAACATGTAAAGGCTTTGGTGCTCTTCTGGAGAAGGGAAGAAAGAGACCCAGCTGAATCAGCTTCCTAAACGACTGCGTTATTTTACCCTGATGGCTTTAATTAGAGAAAAAATAACTGCATTGAGACCATCTGCATATTCATAATGGAGAACATATGGCTGGTTTTCAGGATTTTGAAAAAGAAAATGCATTAATACCATGCTTCTTTCCGTTCATTTCTCATATTCCAGACTGTTTCTTTGAAAAATAATATACTTGAAAAACCTGTTTACTCTTTACACAGGCCAAATGTTCTCATTCCTTTAGGCTTTTTGTGTTGTGTCTGCTACTATTGTATATTTCAGCAACAAATGCTAAAACAGAATACGGTTGTTTATGATGAAGAATGCCCTGTGAGTTCATAACACTTTGTAGTTGTGTATTTACATCAACACATTGTCTTTTTTTTTTTTTTTTTTTTTTGCGATACGCGGGCCTCGCACTGCCGTGGCCTCTCCCTTTGCGGAGCACAGACTCCGGACGCGCAGGCTCAGCGGAGCACAGACTCCGGACGCGCAGGCTCAGCGGAGCACAGACTCCGGACGCGCAGGCTCCGGACGCCCAGGCTCCCGCCATGGCTCACGGGCCGAGCCGCTCCGCGGCATGTAGGATCCTCCCGGACCGGGGCACGAACCAGCGTCCTCTGCATCGGCAGGCGGACTCAACCACTGCGTCACCAGGAAAGCCCAACACATTGTCTTTTGATAGGCATAAATTATCGTAGTTTTATTTATGGGAAAGTCTTGCTAGAATTTCCTGAGAGCGTGATGAGGACTCAAGCCAAGATGGGTATGTAGTGTGTGTGCACAGGAACGTGTGTGTGATTGTGTGGATGAGGGTGTGTGTATCTTAGACAGGACATAACAACATACATCTAGTTTTGACCAAGTGAAATAATTAGCAATTGTAAAAAGTAAAATGATTAAATTCATAGAAATTATTTCAGACTTAATGTTATACTGGTAAGATAATAAATAAGTGGAATAATTTTTGAATTTTAAATTCTTAATGAAAGATAACGCAATCTCTAGTTATATTAGAAGAAAATGGAAAAGCAATAAAACTTTCAGGTTTTTTGTCCGGCTTTTGGGTAGTCACTGGATCAATAAATCCAATTCCCAGTGTAAGGCAACAAACAAGAAAACAACCCAATCACTAGAATTGGCATAACTATTTTCAAAACAAAGCAGAAAAAGTTGTGAACAGGGGGAAAAAGATTAGGAAAGAAATGAAATTTTGCTCCTCTGAGACCAAGCTGCCATGTTTGTAAAGCAACAGTAAAAAGAAACAAGTGAAATGAAAATTAGATGGCAGAGTCCTGTATGTTGTAAAGAATTGGAGGAAATCCACCTTCTCCCCAGGAGGCTGTGTGTCTGGTGGACATGGTGCATCTTAGTTATTCTTGGTTCTCCAAGTCTCTCTAAGGCCCCCAAGGGCTCAGAGATGCAATTTCTTTCTTCTGTTTTGCCACACTGTTTCGAATTTAGCAAGAGGCCTTAGGAGCTTGCTAGCTCAGATGAAACCACTTGTAACTTGTTGTCCAGTTTGCAGATTAAAAAAATGCAGGTGTTTGGAGAAGGTATTGTCTATTAGAAAGAAAATACTTCAAGGCAGTAATGGACATTAAAATAAACATACTGCTTACATCAAAATTATGCCAGAGTCTCTGTTTTGCAAGAGGAAATGATCTGACACTTTCATTTATTAGCAAAGGCATTGGAAATTTCCAGTATTTCACAAAATCTACTGGGATGACTGTCAAATTGGAAATGATCTTGCTTTTATGGACATAGTAAATGAGTGACTTCCTTTCAAGCAATTGACTTAATTAAAATGAATTTTGTCTTTTTTTTTCCTTCTAGTTAGAACATCACAACTGTGATTTCACAAGTATCCTGTTTTGAAATAGATTGTATTAACTCAGTTCAGTTGCTATAGCTCTTTGAAAGTAGAAAGGATGTCTTCTCTGTTTTTATCTGTCTTCTGATTGCTCGTAAAGATGATACAAAGTTAATCACTTTCATATGGTTTTGAAATTTCCTTCATATTTACTGTCCTTATATCTACCTAAAAATTCCTTTTGCTTTCCTTTTTACTGTGAATATAAGACTTTTTTGCAATGAATTCAGTCTGGTGTTTCTTGTGTATATATTTATCTTGGTTGTAAGCCGTGAAATATAAGTATTCTTTTTGCTCTGGGTCCCATATTGTTTTATTCATCCTATTCATGACTTTTTTCTGTGAATTTTATAGTATTTGGAACTCAATTATAGCTGATAAAGTTGTCCCCATTCTTTTTCAGGGGACAGAGTGTACTTAGATGTAGCAATGCCATGTTTTAGTAAAATATGGACAATTCAATCAGTGTGACACTCCAGCTTTCTTTTTTAAAATTTGCTTTGGCTTCATGCCAATCCAGAAGTGAACATGGAAGATCTCCTAATAACTGTTTTCCTTTCCTTACTGACTTGTGATAGAACGTGATATACATCTTTTGGTTCCATGCATTTAACAATGCCTCAAGAATCTCAATGTATGTAACATAAAAGTTACCATTTTAACCATTTTAAACGTACAGTTCCGTGGTATTAATTAGTACATTCCCATTGTTATGCAATCATTACTACCATTCATCTCCAGAACTTTCCTATCACTCCAAACTGAAACTGTGTACCCATTAAACAATAATTCCCCATCTGCCCAGCCCCTGGTAACCATTATTTTACTTTCTATCCCTATGAATTTGACTCTTCTGGGTACATCATATAAGTGGAATCATAAGGTATTTGTCCTTTGATGTAAATTTTCCCTTTTAAAATGGATTTTACAGCTTTATGGAGATGACTTGGACTCCCCAGATTGCTTCTCCACTTACCTTCAGTTTCCAGTTCCGTCACCAGCCCATGGAGTATGGCGGGAGAGCCACTACCCATTAGCCCCGGTAAGGCCGTACCTCAATTCACTTCGTCAAAGACGTTCATCTTGCATCTTATCAGGCCGATAGAATATATCACACTCATATAAAGAATAGTTTTAAGTTATGTAAGTTAAGGAAAGCAAAATATATTGAAATAATGAATTAACTGAAATGATTCCCTCTGTATCTTGCGTGTGTACGTGTGTGCGTGTGTGCGTGTACTCAGAAAGGAAATGATTTTGCTTGGTAACATTAATAACTAATCTCCATAAGTCATAGTATGGTTCACAAAGGACTTTTGTGCAGACACTTTCCTATCAAACATGGTTAATGTTTACTAGTTAACTTAGTAATGTTTATCCCCACATTTAGATGCTATAATTCAGGCTCAGTGAGATTCACTCCCTCACATTCACGAGGCAAGTGAGTGGTGCTGCTGGGCCCCAGTGCAGTCCCATTGTGTTGACTGCCACCTCCCTAATTACCCCCCAGTGGCACAGGAAGCCCCGTCTGGGCTGCGTGGAGTCCCAGTCTGGTGCTCTAATCAGCAGATGCAGTGCTGGCCTTCTTTTAATTTGACCTTCCAAGAGACCTTCCCCTGTGTCCAACACCCTGCTACTCACTCTAAGGACCAGACACTTGACCTGCACATTGTGAGGCTCCGTGAGGGTCAGAAACTTCCCATGTCTGGCAAACAGCTTCCCTCAAGCTGCAGTAATTAAGGATCAGGAACTCTTTTCTCTCACCAAAAGTGGGTCACATTACAGATAGTGGGGAGAGATAGTGTGGAACTCGTTCGGAGTGGCAGCTGACCAAGTTCTGCTGCTGGCAACAAACGTGGAAAACAGCCTTATGTTAAAGTCCAACATGAAATTGCAAACGATTAAAATAATAATAAAAAATGCTGCCAACGGTATTTAGAAAAAAACCTTTCAAAATGCAAGGAACAACGTGTAAAGCATATTGGTTTACTCTGTGATCTCTCAGCTGTATCTCTGTGCCTGGTCTGTACAGGAAACAGCGAAGACAAGAAGGTATGAAGCAGAAACCTCAGCTCTGTGCTTTCTTGACTCTTGGAGCCTCGCGTTCCCAAGAGTATTGTCAGAGTGGTTTAAAAAAATTTTTTTTTAAATGTAGCTTGGCAGAGCTGTAGAAGTGTTTTATTTCTTGAACCCTTTCTGGACAAGTCTGTTGACAGAACCGTGTTCTGCTGGTCCGGCAGAGCTGCCAGGCGGGGAGACATGTCATGCTGAGTGGATTCATCCCTCAGTCCCTCCTCATTCGCTCCTATTTTCCATGGCACTTTGATCCTTTCTCATTTCCACTCCAAATTGATCCCTGTGTATCCTGTGTCAACCGGCACACTAATATTAGAGAAATATTTTGCTAATAATATCCTAGCTGTTCTGAATTCTCCGCAGCCTCTTTCATCCTATCTGCGTATAACGCTGATTGTTCTAAATCCCACTGTTTAACCTTGCTAATACACGCTCGACCGCTTAGCTTTCTGTTCAACCTGTTGATCGAGAGATTCACCAAACACCCTGACTCCAAAGAGTTCACATGTTTGCAAAAAGTTGTTTTTATTGAATGACATTTTATTTTAACAATTTGAAAGGTAATTATTTTTAAAAATCTATAGTGGTTTGCTAATTTGTTAATGTTGCCCAATGTGCTTAGGCGAGTTGAAATCGTTTTTAATAGTTTTAATAGTTTTTAATTATCAAAAGATACTTACCTTCGTGGAATGGCTCAAAAGACTCTCTTTCTAACTAGCTGTGCTCCACTGCATGAGTTGCTAGACCTTTCCAGACATGTATTCTGCATCAAAAATAAGGAGTGGAGACTTTCACTTGCCCCTGGGCATTAAAATGCAACAGTTTTATGAATTTATAAGGTAAAAAAGTAAACTTGGCCTGTTGCCTGAGGACTCCTATAGCAGTTACATTTCAGATGCTCTTGGCTGTGTATTTCTAGAAATCAACTTCCTCATTAGTCCTCTTTCAAGTTGTTTTGAAATTCAGTCTCTGTATTTCTTCTGTCTCCTTTCCACTGCAGTCCAGCTCAAGTTGTTTATTTCTAGAAGCCAGAAGCTTCTCTATGTGTTTTGAAACCAAGCTCTATCAGCTACTGAGAGCTACATGTGGAATTTCAGTAAGGGGATTTCATAAAACAGTAACTGTTAAGGCAGTGAGCTTCTGTCCTTTGTTTTCCTTTTTAGACCATTGAACCATTGTCAGACGTGATTTCTGTGTTTTGTTTGAATTGGGGGACTTGGTTGATGTGAATATTTTGTTATTATACATTAACTTGATCAGGAGCATGATTTTTTAAAGAGTTCTGTTTGAGTAAGGATGTTTCTATTATGCCCGAGACCTCGTTTTTCTATGGAAATGTGCTTTCAAATGTTATAATGGAAGTCTATTGGCAAACAGGATTAAAATGAAAGCATTTCGTTCTGAAAGCAACTTTTCAATAATACTACGTCTAAGATCTTGATACGGTTTTTAGGCTTTTTCTATCTCATGAGGTGGTTTATAAGTTTGAGAGAAAAGTCTATATTCCTTAGAGACAGAATACTTCTACATATTTCATGAAGGAAGATGTCTAGACTTTAAATTTGGTAGCTTTGGACTTTAATCTCATCCCGCCCTTAGCTGAATGACCTTAGACAAGTCATTTGGCCTCTTTGAGCCTCAGTTTTTTACCTGTAAATTGAGGACAGTAATAATTACTTCCTAAGATTAGAGCTAAATACAATCTAGCCCACAGGACACACTTAAGAAATGGGATGAATGGGATGAATGATTTTCTATTAAGCAATGGGAGAGTTTTTAGTTCTCCTAGGCTTGGGGTACTATTTATTTTTTTCCTTTGGACTTGAAGTAAGAATTCACTGGGTACAACTGTGCAATTTAACGATCATTTAATAAATTTGGCTTTAAATGATATCTACCAATGGTTTCCTTCATACTTTTTATCACAGCCTCAGCCTTCTTAAAAATTAACTGTCAGCAAAGCAAGTGAACGGTGTATCAGAGGCTTTCTTTTTCTTTTTTTTTTTAACCCAAACAATACTACCAGTATATAATTTGAGTTCCCCTTATATACTTCATTTCCTTCTCTGCTGGTTTTCTGATCTGAATAAAAAACACTTCTCTCTTTTTCTCTCACTCTCTCCTCCATGTTTTTCTTTTTTCCTCTCATTCACCATGTATTTATTGAGTGTAGTTACTGGCCAGACACTGTTCTAGGTCTTGTGGTAGAGCAGTGAACAAACTAGGAGGCTTCCTTTAAATGAGAAGGTCAGAGAGGGTAGCATTTAGGCTGAGTAATCTTTATAATATAACATTTAATATGACATACATTTCTGAGGAAGCCCATCATTTTTCTGAAACATAGAGAAAGTTTGCAATATGAAGCAAAGTACATACATAACGCACATATGTAATCTCTTTTTCTCTCTCTCTGTCTCTCTGACTAGATACCTAAACAAATTCTGATGAGTAGGGGCATTTCAGGAAGCCATAGAGAGAAGGGAAATTTAGAGATTATATTCTAGGCTGATGAGGAAAAATGAAGTGCAGAAGGTCTAAATACATGCCTATGTTGACGGCACCAGAGTCGAAATTTAAACCAGGGCTTGTGATTCTTACTTTGGTGTTACTTCTTACAAACTCCACTGCCCCTGAATCTTTCAGAGGTCCACCAGATTTGACTGAGTTGGCAGGAGAGGTAGAAAGCACTTACCGTATTCTGGGAGCCATGCTCAGTGTTGCAAGCAAAAGATGATCCCTGATCTCATGGTGTTTATAGTCAAGTGGAGAAGACAAACCATTAAATTAGTCCGGGTGCCTGTTATGTTTCAGGTATTACATGGGCCCAGAATGGGATCTAGTGCTTAACACGATTTAATACTTAAGTTTACAAAAGTCAGTGATTTTGTTCATTTTTTCATTCTTGAAGGAGGATGTGATAATATTGCAGGACACCAGGATATGGTTGAACCAATATTCACCGACAGCCTATTATGTACCAGGTATTATACTGAAAAGTAGGGTATAATGCTTACGATATTGAACTTGAGTCCTGCTCTCATGTAGATTACATTCTTGCAGAAAGGTAGAGATTAAGCTTCTAAACACGTGATTATTTATATAAGTATATAAATAATTAAAGTGCTTATGTTTTATTTGCATATGTTATAACAATCCTGTGAGCTAGTTACTGGTTATGGCTCATCATTTAGGACGCCCCCCTTCACCACAGGATCATAAGGCTTTTACAGCATCATCTTATTCTCCATCAGCATTCCAGTAGGAGTCCAGCAAAACTTGCATGGCTGCCGTTTTCTGTTGTTATCCTGATATCTACATGAACAGGGACAGCGCGGCCTTCTTACCCTTTTAACAAGATTTCTGACACCTCCCGTCAGATGATCACACTGCTGCCCTTAGTGACTCTAACTTGGGTCTAAACCAATCCTTTTCCCTTATGGGCCAGCTGTTAGGCTGCAGAAAAGGAGACGCTCATAAAATTTATGGACTTCACACTTGCGTAGCACATTTCTATTGAGGAATTCAAGGCACTCGATTTTTTATTGCCTTTCATTTAAAATAACCCTCAGATTTAAGGTGAAAATGGTATTTTTCTTGCCTACAACATGGAGAAGCCTGAGCACAGGGTCCCATCCTCCATGCTCCAGCTCTGTTCCTACAAAATGGCACCTAAGCTGATGCTTGCAAATCAAGCGGGTGACAGTGGTGATACAGTTTGCAAGGTAAAGAAATCCTATAGTGAAAGTGCTCGTGAAACATACAAATTCTCCTTTTTTTTTTTTAATGAAAAATTCAGCTTTATGTATGCTTGGCCTAAGGAAGTAAGATGTGCCTAAACTACATTTCTTGGACTAGAATTGTTAGTAGAATCTTCAGTCCAGGGCCCTTTGTTCTGGATTTTGTTGAAATGTCGGTGGCAAATGAACTTCCATTTGCCTATAGAAAAGATAATCTAAGCTCCTAAGGCTCGTCAACAAGACATTTTAGAATCTGCATATCACCTGTATTTGCAATCTTATTTTTCTGCTCTTGGCTATATTTCTTTACCCAATTAAAGTATATTTATGGTTAGTTCTGGTGGCCGCAGTTCAGCAGATCGGCCGGTAGTACTGAAAGCTGTAGGCTCACCCTGCACCAATAAGCACAAAGTTTGGCAGGGGTATACGGAAATTTCTTCTTTTGAAACAGAAAATATTCTGCTCCTCTGAGCCTTAACTGCCCGGGGTGGGTCCTTGGGTGCCCCTGTGTCCACAGGCATCTGCCTCTCCTTTGCCCCCCGGGAATCTGCCCTGCAATTTCCTGTTGGACTTGAGCCAAATCAGAATCTGTCCTTTTCCAGTCAATTGGTGCAGACACCAATAGTCTCTTCTTGACCTTCCACAATTTTCAAGTTCCTCAGAACAATCATTTTAGAATAAAATTTGCTCAGGGACTGATTCATATTTCAGATTTATGGTGCTGTTCTTTATTGATATTCACTCCTAAGGTGATCTCATCTAGTATCGAGACTTTAAGTACCATCTATGTGCTGACACTCCCATATTTATATCTCTGGCCTGGACCTTTCCTCTGAACTCCAGATTGGATTTCCAATCACCTACTTCACACCTCCACTTGGTGTCTAAAAACATCTCACACCTAACATGTCCAAACAGAAATTCCTCTTTTTCCCACCAAACCTGTTTTTTTCGAAGTCATCTCCAACTCCATGAATGGCAACTTCATTCTTAAGTTACTCAGTCCAAAAACTTGGGATTATTCTTTTTTCCTTCTTTCACAACCCTTATTCAACTCCTCAGCAATTCCTATCAGATTTACTTTAAAAAGTATTTCCAAAATCTGATCCCTTTGTGCCAACACCACTACCAAGCTGGTCCAGGACAACATTGTCCTTCATCTGAATTATTGTAATAATATTCTAACTGGTCTCCATGTCTGTTGTCACCATGGAGTTTCCTGTGTGATCCTTTAAAAATGTAAATCAGAATCAAACCTTCTGGAATCTTCCCAACATATGGAGGTTAAAACAAAACCTTTAAAATAACCTACAAACCCCTATGATACGTACAACCTTCCTACCTCTCTGTCCTCATTTTCTAATAGTCTTTCTCTTGCTCTGTTCCAGGTACTGGGCTACTTGCTCTTCCTCCACAATGCCAGGCACGCTGTAGTTTCAAGGTCTCTGTATTTTTTGTTCCCTTTTCCTGAAATGCTCCTTCACCAGATTGTCACAAGGTGACCTTCTATATTTGTCTTTCAACTTTCAGATTCTGCTAACTGCTTCCTCCTTTCATTGCCACCTTTGGACTAGGGGTGGTAGCAAAGAGTCTGGAATAATACATTATCACTTGTGGTTCTTCCTAAATCTCATTTTAGTAAATTGTCCTTTTGTTATACGCCTCCTTTGAATTATTCTAATTTGAATGTGCTCTTTCCTGTTGTGACCCTGAGTGATGCAATAATTAGTATTACATTTTGTATTTATTAATACTGGAAGTGGCCACAGGAAATAGGCCTTCCAAATGGGATTGTGATATTGAGTTTCTCCTAAATTCATGGAACACAGAGATAATCATCCTGCTAGGGGAAAGTGGGGACAGAGGTATTTCTATTACCCAATTTATCATCACTGATGGTGGTAGAGAATGATGTGCAGTTGGAGGGGATAGAAGTGGGAGATCACTATGGCAACAATAGAGATTATAAAGCATGTGGAATAAGCTGACTTCATTTTTCACTCAAGGGCTTACTTAGGGGAAAAAGAAATTAGGAGATACAAATTTATATAACACATATGGAGAACAAGAAACTTTGAAGGAGTTCTTCATCTTCTACTGTTGCAGGACCTATTTGTCTAAGGCACAAGCCCAGGATGTGATTGTAAGGAGTGGGAGACTGCAGCGTCACTTAAATTCTCAAGTATGTCATTTCTCAATTAAAAAAAAAACTGGTAGAAAATGCGTTGTACTCTGAGGCAGGGGATTTGGACATTTGAGCAGACATTGGGATGAGAACTTTGATCCTCCAAATTCTCTTGAAATTCTCTTGCCTGGGGAGGTAGTCTCTGCTCCATCCCCTCCCTCTGAATAGTCTTCTTCTGCATAAAGGGTTTTCAATGATTGAACCTAAGGCAGTTACCTCGTAACCTGGTGCTGATTTCCCTTAGGACCCAACATCATCAACTCTTATTCTTTCTAGACCTATAATGATAGTTATTTTCTAACCTAGCACAGTTTAAGAAATTCAAGACCTGACTCCATGAGGAAAGAGCATATAGAAAAGGAAAGAAGAATCAACCAATCTCTATCAGCAGATGCCTGTTTAGTCAAAACCTTTGGGAGGACCCAAAGGGCGCACCATTCACCAAAGGATTAAGAAATGTATTGGTGTGGGGACAGCTGCATGCTTTAAAAGTTCTGTGATGGCTCCTTTTAGGAAAGAGATGATGGAGGGGATGATGCAGTGTAATGGGTTCACTGACCTCAATGAGAATAGTGGAAACCTTAGATTTGTAGAGGATGTTTAGTAGCAATTAACTGTCAGAGACAAGGTGGGTGCTATAATAAGCCACAGGGTTTGAATGATAATCATAAATTTGGATCTGAGGGGTCTGTGACAATGCTGATTTGATGAGGAAGTCCCTAGTAATGAAATAGATGGCAGCCTACTAATGGGCTGTTTGACATATGTAAGTGGAAAAATTATTGGCCCACAGTACAGAAACCTAACTTGAATCTTTGAGGTGAACTTCATGCCTTCTATCCATTTTCTAAATCCAAATTGATTCATATACCTGAAGTCTCTTAACTGAGGGGTAGTCCACATCCCTTTGAGGAAAGACATTGTAATATGGACTTATCAATCCTGTAAATCTCGTCCCAAGACTTCCCTGGGAGCTCTGAAATAATTTATTATGGTGACTGTGCACTGAGAAAATGATGAATGCCCACACTTCCTGGGGGTTATTTTTGTCTATGAACTGAAGTGAATCCCCTAAGACTAAAAATTCCTTTTGTCCTAATAAGCAGGGGCTCACAGAAACCAAGAAGAGATGAAATCTTGGCTCATATCTAATAGTAGTTCTCAGAAGACTGGGGATAAATACTACAATTAATTCCTTATCTAGAAAGTTTAGGAGAATTAATTTGTTTAAGAAGAGACAAAGTTCCCATATTGGTACACTGACCTATGAAGTGGGGGACGTTATGATAGAAAAGATCAATAGAAACCCCTGAAATGGGCTCCCCTGCTCCACCAATAAGATGATGAACCAAAACAATATCTCATTTCTGAGGATATTCTAAAGATTAGTGTCACTGTCAGAATTTTAAGAAATGAAATCGTGGCTATGCTTACCACATATTACTGAACATGCCTATTTGGTTGGTACAAAAGCCGGATGTATCATGGAGAATAATAGTAAACTATAGCAAACTTAGTCATGTGGTGATTATATTTGCAGCTGTATTATCATTCCATTTCAATCAGTGAGGAAAATCAGAAGCAGTTCGCATTTACATGGCAGGGACTACAGTATACAGTTACTGTTTGGTCCAGGTGCTATGACAACTCCCCTACTCTACGTTATAATATAATCCAGATGGACCTTGATCACCTTATTTCACTAAACATCTTACTCGCCTACTACATAAAGGTGACATTGCTAACTGTGTCTGGTAAGTAGGAAGCAGCAAGCACTCTAGATATCTTAATAAGACATGTGCATTGTAGAAAGCAGTAATGAAAACTATCAAATTTCAGGATCTGAAACACGAGTGGTCCAGTAGGCATAATGTGACCTCCTTTCTGAAGTAAGGGGCAAGTTGCTACACCTTACACAAAACTCATCACTTAGAAAAAGGTATATACCTAGGACCAGTTAGGATTTTGCAGGCAATACATGTATTTGAGTATGATCCTACTACCTATGTATTGGTAATTTATAAGGTTACAGGTTTTGAGAGGGAAAACTATAGCAAGAATGGGCTCTGTAGCAAGTCTAGATTGCAAATACAGGCTTTTCTGATATCTGGGCCTCTTGATACAGGACACATGAATAAAGGAAGTATTTGTGGCAGACAGAGATGCTCTTTGAGCCTCTGGCAAATTCAATAGGAAAATCAACAGCACAGATACCCAGGTTTCTGGAATAAGGCCACGTCCTTCTTTACTGACAACTATTTTCCATTTGAAAAGCAGCTCCTGGCTTGCTACCAGACACTAAATACTTGACCATGGAAAGTAAAATGACTATGCAATCTGAACTTCCCATTATATCTGAAGTACTATTTGAGCCACAGAAATTAACACTGGACAGAAACAACAATTTTATACTATAATTGAAGTAGCATACACAAGTCCAGTCCTAAGCATATTCAATCAACCGCAGGAGCTCAGACTCAGTATTGTACCTGCTTCTACTGCTTTGCCATCTTTCCCTCATTCACATCTATGGCTTCACGGAGAGTTCAAAATGACTAGTTAATTGTGGAAGCAAAAGCATGGACCTGATTTAGGGATAGATCTGCGTGCTCTGCTGGCACCAGCTGAAGAAGGACGGACTTTGCAAAACTATCACACTCAGTGGTGACCCTGAAAGACAGTATGATGGAGTTATTACCACTCCATGATAATACAACAGCTGATGGGACTTCATGTGTCTCCTGAGATAAGAATATGTATTTTTCAACTAATGAAGGACAAGAATGAGTGGTGAGGGACAAAGCACATAGGCTGTGCTGAATATCTCTCATATGAAACTGCAGATCAACTCTTCCCCTTCTGAATTTCCATCTCTGCCCAGGGAGACTGATTAGTGTGGTTATGTCACAAGCTTCTCCAACATTCAGCTGAGTGAGGCCAGTAGGGACCACAGGCAGATCAGAACTAGAGGGAGGTCAATGTGTTGATTCCCATGGCTCTTTTCTTGTGTGTTCACGTTAAACTAGCTGTGTCTCTTGACTCAACATCACTCTTTATTTCAAGGTAACTATTTCTACATGATTCTCCCCTTTCATGATCTGGTAACTAGTCCCTCCCTTGTCCTTTTAGGCCTATGGGTGATTACAGTACTGTTCTACCCAACTCTGAGTTAACACACCACCCTCGTGTTCCGATCCATCCTACCTACACCTTTGTAAATAGAATCTTAGTTTTAAAAAATCCTCTAAAATTTTCCAATTTGAGAGTACCATCTGTTTCCTATTGGGAAATACACCTCATGCAGTCATCTTTCCTCTCAGCTACACACTGTTTACTATTTAGAGCTCATGCGTTTGCAAGTGACAAAAATATTCCAGCTAACCTTGCTTAAGCTAAAAAGCATAGGAAGTTATTAGCTTGCCTCACTAGAAAGCCCAAGGGATAGCAATTCTGTCTCCAGGCATGGTTGACTCCAAGAGCTCACATGATATTGACAGGGCTGTCTCCTCTTGGCTCTACTTTGTGTTCCTTTTTAAGCAAGTCCTTTCCACAAGGTGACAAATATGGACACTGGCAGTTCTGGTTTATAGTGGCTTCACAGGTTGCGATCCCAGGAAAAAGAGCATGAGAGATAGTGCAAGTGTCCTAACGCCTGTCATGATGTGATTCCAATGGTGAACTGCTGGGTGTCGCTGAGGTTGCTTCCCTGGCTGTCTCATTGGCAGTCACATATGAATAAATGAACAAATCCACTGCAGTTTGACCGAGGAGTGGCTGTGAATAGAAAAGAACATTGCCTGACTCAGAGGAGTACCATCTCTCGATCCTCAATTAGAGCTCATTCTCTTTGAAGTAGTATAGACTTGAAAACAAGGAAGGATGCTGATAATAGAGTGACTAGGGCAAACTAAAGGCCAGCTTCTGTTTTGACTGGAATGCTCTTCTTGCTAGAATGTGGCATCACTTGTCTGCCTCAGAAGAAAAGCTGATTCAGCAAGTCCATTTGGAATGGCCTCTCAGCCGCCATCTGATTGCCAAGTTCAATAATATTGTAAAGAGGGATTCCCTTGGGTAAACAGTGAAGTAGATTTGTTCTAAGGGCTTTATAATAAAGGCAAAAAAGCCTTTCGGCAATGTTGCGTTTCTTCTTTCTGCAGATATGACTTGGAGCAGTTTGTGTGAGCTCTTGGGGTGAAGAGAACTGGAAGGGAGCAAACCTTGTCTAGGATGGAGCGTGTACTCCACCCTCTGTAATACAGAATAGATAACACAGCTGGATTATAGCAACAAAGGGAACAGACAGGTAGGATGGAGTGAGCTCCTGAAGGGAAGAGTCCCCATTAACGTAATTAGTAGAGCCATGGAAAACCTTGGGGGTTTCTTACTAAAGTACAATGTGAGAGTGGCAGGCATGGAAAATAGCTTTGGCCATGGTGTTAAGAGACTGGCAGGAAAGAGGTTATTACTGTCCAAGAAAGGAGTGCTGGGGGGTCTAGACATGGGAATAAACAGTTTATTGGAGAGAAAGTAAGACAGAGAGGTAAAGAAATTGCTCTCTGCTGCAAACAAAATAATATGTGCTAAGAAATAGTAGACAGAACTCATTTGCCTCTTAAATTCTTGTTTGCACACATCAAGCCAGGAATCAAAGTCCTATAGAAAGACACATTGCATCTTTCGTAGAACATATAACATTTTGTGACTGGAGCTTTTAGCATCCTTTACTCAACAGATTTTTGTTAAATTCTTTATTGACTACTATGTATTTAGTACCTACTAGGACAGGTAGTGTAATAATACAATAGAAAAATATGGGTTTTGGTGTCTGGTAGGATGGGTTTTAAATACCTATTCTGTCACTTACTAGCTTTGTGCTTTTGGCCGAATATCTGAACTTCCTGTGTTAAAGGCAGAACACAATTGCTACCTCATAGAATTGCTGTGGATATTAAATTAGATAGTGCATACCAAGTGGTTGGTACGATAATCACTCAACAAATGGTTGTTGATAGTATTACTGATTCCTTAATGAAAAAGGAACTGTTAGAACCAGAATGTCATCATAGTTAGTTGCCATGTATATCAATGTTTATTCCCACTTCTCTTTCCCCACAACCATAAATTATTTGAACAAACTGAGCCTGTTAAGGTTCAACACTTTTTACTTTCGTAGCCTTGTTGGGAAAGGAGTTTGTGGCTTCTCCGTGGTGTAGCTTAATCCCCCATTGGGATCAAAAGGTGGTATATACTTTGTCAATCTGGCTCACAGCCTTCACCAGAGGAGACATAGACTACCTCTGCTAAGGAAAATAGCTGTAGTGTGAAATTTCTGGTTGCCAGCATGGGTGTGTTCCTATTCATCCCAATAGCTCAATATTTTCATTGTGTATTTAAATGTCAGTGTAGCTTAACTTCTTGGATCTCCCCTCATTTTGCCACCAGATAAGCCACTGGTGCAGAACTTGTTGTTTATTGCTGTTGCTGTTGTTACATTAGCAGATGAGAGGGGCACATTTAAATGGCATATTTGTGCCCTTATTTTAATGGAGTGGGTTAGCTAGGAGGATGGTGCTATAGCAACTGGTTACACAAGTGTGCCGGCAGGAGAAAACTTCTGAGTTAGGGGAAAGTGTCTCTTTTTTTAACTTTCATGCACACTCTTTAAAACATGGTTACAGCAAATTGTTTCCCCCTTTGCTATTGGTATCTCAAGATAGTTTTTCAGTTTAAAATTTGACTTATTGAAATCACATTTTGAAAGTTGGAACTTAGAATCGAATATAAGAAAACGCTTTTCTTGATCATTTTTTAATCAGAGAAAGTATATGGTGGCTGCTGTTCATGGATTATCCATTTCGGAAATTATCTGTTTGCTTTTTGCTCTTTCTAATTCAGAACTATGTATCCTGCTTTCATTTTCTTCTCAGTTACTTTGTACTTACAACTTCTTTCTGATTTTCCTAGGTACATAAAAGAGAAATCTTGAGATGTGCATAAGAGCAACACCAAACAGGGACACAGTTATGTAGAGCAGAAGGGCCTCATTAAAATTATATTGTTGTTTTTTAAGTTACTTAAAAATGAATAATGACCTTTTAAAACTCAGAACATTTTTTGGTTTTAATTAATACTTTTATGTCTTTGTTTAAAACCTCCATGCTGGACATTTTCAGGTTGCAGGGAAGAGAGGCATGCTCAGGGTATCAAAGGTCACAGTGTTTATGGGGAAAAGATGTCGAAGCGAACGCAAAATCACTAGAGTTCTTGTGACCTGATTCTTGGTCAGATTTCAGGAACTGGTGCCTGTAAATCTTCCATCACTATGGTGTCTCAGATACTCCACCTCTATTTCTATTACTTCTCCTTCTCCTGCCATTAAGGACCAACTGACCCTGTGAAACTCAAACTTTGTGAGTTTAATCCTGTGAAGACAGACTGTGGGATGGAAACTGCAAGAGGAGATATGGTTTGATGCCCTTTGTGAACACCTCTTCTGCATCAAAAAACCTGGTTCACCTGTGGCTCAGGTACCATTCTTTGGTCCAATCAGCTGTGGCCAGAAGAGCAGGATTACGTACATAAGGCATGAGATCACATGCCTGAAGGGCCATCTGGTACAACTTATGGTGTCTTATGCCTATTACCTCTTTCTTAGCAAAGGACACGGTCATGGCAAATGTTCAAAGCAAGATAAAGTCCTCTTCAGTGTATGTCGTAACTCAAAATGCAGAATCTAGAAATTCCAAGAACTTAAAACACATACCCTTCTTCACACCCATTAGATGACTGCTATTAAAAAACCAGAAAATAACAAGTGTTGGCAAGGATGTGGAGAAACTGGAACCATTGTGCACTGTTGTTGGGAATGTAAAATGGTGCAGCTCCTGTGGAAAACAATGTGGTGGTTCCTCAAAAAATTAAAACTAGAACTGCCATACAATTCAGCAATTCCACTTCTGGGTATATATACAAGAGAACTGAAAACAGAAGCTCAGAGATATCTGTGCACTCATTTTCATAGCAGCACTATTAAACTATGCACTTCCACTAAAAGGTGGAAGAAACCCAAGTGTTCATCAATGGCTGAGTAGATAAGCAATAGAATATTATTCAGCCTCAAAACTAAAGGAAGTTCTGACACATGCTACAACATGGATGAAACTTGAGGATATTATGCTAAGTGAAATAAGCCAGTCGCAAAAGGACAGTACTGTACCATTGCACTTCTGTGAGCTACCTACAGTAGTCAGATTCATAGACAGAGATAGTAGGATGGTGGCTTCCAGGGTCTGGTGGAAGGGGAGAAGAATGAAGAGCTATTATTTAACAGATGCAGAATTTCACCTTCACAAGATGAAAAGATTTCTGGAGATGGATGGTGGTGATGGTTGAACAACAATGTGAATGTAGTTAATGCCACTGAACTATGCGCCTGAAAATAGTTAAGATGATAAATTTTATGTAAAAAATTTTTGAAATGGCAAAATACCCCACACACATCCAAAAGACACTGGAGTCACACATGTGTACATGCACGTGTGCGTGTGCGCACCCACCCACCCACCCACCCACACACACACACACACACACACACACACACACTATCACACCTATGGAAGAGTTAGCTCTGAGTAGTGGTAACGTGGGCAGACCAGTCTATAATCAGGCTGCCTGGGCTTAAATACTGCCTCTAGCATCTGACAGCTGTATGTCCCTAGACAACTTAACCTCTCTGGGCTTCAGTTTCTTCATCTGTGAAACAAGGATAACACGATTTAACTCATGAGGAAAATCATGAGGATTACTTGAATTAATACAGCATTTAGAATAACCTCAGAAACATGCCATGTGCTCAGGAAATGATAGCTGTTCTTACTATTTGGGTATGCATAAAATGCGATACTTTATTGAGTATATCAAAGATGGGTGACTTTGGCAAGCGCAAATTCTTTTACAATCTGAAATAAGGAATTTCTAATAGAAGGTACTAATATCCTAAATGTGAAAGAACAAAAGCTCTTTGTTTTGGGAACATAATGGTTTTGTTTCTTTAGGTCAGAGATGTCCACGAATAAACCCACATATTGTATTCTAAGTAAACATTGTCTTTTGCTTGTAATTATTTTCAGTCTTGCCATTCTCTTAAAGAAAATGTATTTCTACATTGGATATTTTGCTTTCTCAGTTTCAGACAATAGAATTTTTGCTAGCTTTTCTCTCTCAGTTTTTCTGGGTTTGTATTTATTGTAGAATGATTTAGTGAGCTTCTGAAACATGGCTGGGCATATCTAATTTTGCAAACCAGACTAGGCTAGACACAGAGGGATCATATTTGCATAATGGCCACAGTACAGCTAAACTTAAAGCATTTTCCTTTGTATAACAATGACATACAAATCATTATGCTGCTCAGAAAATAGCAGTAAACTAACCCAGTCAGATGTCCTAGTTTAATATAACACACTGTGGTCCTTTTCTCCCTCAACATACCTAATGAGTATTCTGTTTTTCCAGTTTTTCATGTCACAGTCCACATAGGGCATTTCAAATGATTATGTGTGTGTGTGTGCTAGTTTGTGTATAGGAGAGTCTTGTTTGAAACAGAATACTTTGTTTTCCTGATTTGTTTTTATTTCTATTGCAATTATTTTCTCAATCTGTATTCTTTTTGAAAATTTTAATTTAATTAATTTATATTTATACAGCAGGTTCTTATTAGTTATCTATTTTATACATATTAGTGTATACATGTCAATCCCAATCTCCCAATTCATCCCACCACCACCCCCTCCCCCCGATGCTTTCCCCCCTTGGTGTCCATACGTTTGTTCTCTACATCTGTGTCCCTATTTCTGTCTTGCAAACTGGTTCATCTGTACCATTTTTCTAGGTTCCACATATATACGTTAATATATGATATTTGTTTTTTTCTTTCTGACTTACTTCACTCTGTATGACAGTCTCTAGGTCTATCCACCTCTCTACAAATTACCCAGTTTCGTTCCTTTTTATGGCTGAGTAATATTGCATTGTATATATGTATCACATCTTCTTTACCCATTCATCTGTTGATGGGCATTTAGGTTGCTTCCATGACCTGGCTATTGTAAATAGTGCTGCAATGAACATTGGGGTGCATGTGTCTTTTTGAATTATGGTTTTTCTCAGGGTATATGCCCAGTAGTGGGATTGCTGGGTCATATGGTAATTCTGTTTTGAGTTTTTTAAGGAACCTCCATACAGTTCTCCATAGTGGCTGTATCAATTTACATTCCCAACAACAGTGCAGGAGGGTTCCCTTTTCTCCACACCCTCTCCAGCATTTGTTGTTTGTAGATTTTCTGATGATGCCCATTCTAATTGGTGTGAGGTGACACCTCACTGTAGTTTTGTCTCAATCTGTATTCTTATTGATGCATTTAAATGATTTTTAAAAGCTTAGTAAATATGCATATATGACCAGTAACAACAGCAATTTGTGTCAGTGTATACAATGGTTTTAGAATAAGTGTCATGTGATTTCAAAATTTTCATTTTAATTAGATATATTGAGAATACAGATATTGTCCTGGCTACCACAATGTCGTGTTTTTCAATGGTATATGGAAAAATCTAAAATTATAGATTTTTGTTGTATTCTTTTTTTCTCTTGAATGATAGTTATGAGCATGAAATTTGGCATCATATAGACCCAGGCCACTTGCTTTGCTATCTGCTATTTGTTTGAATTTGGGGAAATGAGTCTTTCTAACCCTCAGTTTTCCTATTTATAAAGTAGGGTAATAATACCTATCTCTTAGTGTGGTTATTAGGATTAAATGTGAGATCATAGAATATGGCTTCCTTCTCAGGCTGGCTACTCATCATAGTGGCGAGATGGCTAGAAGCAGCTCCAGACTTACATCTGACTGGTTAAATAACTATAAAAAAGAGGGCTACAAAAGGCAAAGGACCAATATTCATTTGATTGTCTCAGATAACAGGTTAAAGTCCAATCTCTATGGCCAGAAGAAAGGCATATATGAAATGGTGAGTCTCAGGCCAACTATTTTTTTTTCAGTTTTTTTTTCTTTTAAGCTGCACTGAAGTATAATCTACATGTGATAAAATTCACCCATTCTATCATACCATTTGATGAGTTTTGATAAATGTATACTATTGTGGAACTGCCCACCACCAGATCGAGGTATAAAACATTTTCATCATCTCAACAAGTTCCTCTGTGCCTCTTATAGTCAAGTCCCTAGCCCCAGCTCCTGTCCATCAATGATGTATTTTTTGTCACTATTGTTTTGTCATTTTCTAGAATTTCATGAATTAGAAAATTTCATGAATTCGATTATTTCGTGATTTCTGATGAATTGAATCAAACAGTTTTTTATGTCTCCTTTCTTTCATTTAGCATTCTAAATGCTTTTCAGGTTAATCCATCCTGCTGCCTATGTAAGTCATTTCTTTCTTTTCACATCTGGGTGGTAATGCATTCTATGGATATGGCACTATTTGCTTTTCCATCACTATTTGACCAATTTGGGTTGTTTCCAGTGTTTAGCTACTATGAATAAAGCTGGTATGAATGTCTATGACAAGTCTTGATATAGATGTATGGTTTTTTTTTTTTGGCAGGGGGGGAAAACCTAGGAGTGGGACGACTTTTTTTTTGTTTTTTCATTTTAACATCTTTATTGGAGTATAATTGCTTTACAATGGTATGTTAGTTTCAGCTTCACAAC
Organism: Stenella coeruleoalba; assembly: GCF_951394435.1. Classification (NCBI taxonomy): domain Eukaryota; kingdom Metazoa; phylum Chordata; class Mammalia; order Artiodactyla; family Delphinidae; genus Stenella; species Stenella coeruleoalba. Next base: position 132,299,774 of record NC_137149.1, on the reverse strand, counting down.
AAAATGAATCAGTTATATATATACATATGTTCCCATATCTCTTCCCGCTTGTGTCTCCCTCCCTCCCACCCTCCCTATCCCACCCCTCCAGGTGGTCATAAAGCACCGAGCTGATCTCCCTGTGCTATGCGGCTGCTTCCCACTAGCTATCTACCTTACGTTTGGTAGTGTATATATGTCCATGCCTCTCTCTCGCTTTGTCACAGTTTACCCTTCCCCCTCCCCATAGCCTCAAGTCCATTCTCTAGTAAGTCTGTGTCTTTATTCCTGTTTCACCCCTAGGTTTTTCATGACATTTTTTTTTCTTAAATTCCATATATATGTGTTAGCATACGGTATTTGTCTCTCTCTTTCTGACTTACTTCACTCTGTATGACAGACTCTAGGTCTATCCACCTCATTACAAATAGCTCAATTTCGTTTCTTTTTATGGCTGAGTAATAGTCCATTGTATATATGTGCCACATCTTCTTTATCCATTCATCCGATGATGGACACTTAGGTTGTTTCCATCTCTGGGCTATTGTAAATAGAGCTGCAATGAACATTTTGGTACATGACTCTTTTTGAATTATGGTTTTCTCAGGGTATATGCCCAGTGGTGGGATTGCTGGGTCATATGGTAGTTCTATTTGTAGTTTTTTAAGGAACCTCCATACTGTTCTCCACAGTGGCTGTATCAATTTACATTCCCACCAACAGTATAAGAGGGTTCCCTTTTCTAGGAGTGGGACTTCTGGGTCATGTAATATGTATTTAATTTTATGTGAAACTGCTGGACTGTTTTCCAGAGTTGTACTATTTTTTTCCTTCTAACCAGTGATATATGAGAATTTCAGTTGCTGCACATCTTTGCTTATAGTACTTGGTATTGTCAATCTTTTAAATTTCAGCTATTGTACTGTGTGTTCTATATCTAGCTGTGGTTCTCATCGCATTTCCCTAATGACTAGTGATGCTAAGCATCTTATAATGTATTTATTTGGTGAAATTTCCTTTTAAATCTTTTCTTCTTTTAAAGATTGTGTCATATGTCTTTCAGTTATTAACTTTTAAGTATTCTCTCTATATTCAGAATGCAAACTCTTTATCAGATACAGGTTTTGCACATATTTTCTCCAAGTCTGTGGTTTGTCTTTTCATCTTAATGATACTTCTTGAAGAGGAAAAATATTTAATTTAATGATATAAGTTATCATTTAAAAAAACATTTCATACTTTTTATATTCTATCAAATCTTTTCCTACTTCCAGGTCACAAAGATTTGTTTTCTATATTTTATTTTGGAAGTTTAAAAATTTTATCCATTATGTTTACATCTGTAACCCATTTTGAGTTATATGTATATGATGTATGATAAAGATACACGTTCATCGTTTTGCTTACAGCAATCTAGTGTTCCAACACCATCCAACTCCAGCTTTCTTTTGATTAGTATTAATATGTACATCTTATTATGTCTTTTTCTTATTTGTAAGTGTGTTTCCTGTAGGAAGCATATAGTTGGTTTTGTTTATGTATAATTTGACAATCTCTATCTTTTAATTGTTGCTTTTATATCATTTATATTTGGTCTAATTCTTCCCCTCTTCTTGGCAGTATATCACCTATCATATTTTGAAGGCAGCAATTATTAAAACTTCACATTATGATTATTTCTCCTTACTCTGATTCTAGGCTACAGAGGCAAATTTATACTTAGAATTTTTCATTCCATTGGTTTTCTGCAGGACTATAATAATGCAACCAGTAAGAACCACTGTAGTCTGCCTGAGAGTTATATTTCTAATTGTCAATCCATTCATTGATATTCCTGGTTACACAGCTGTCTTTGTAACCAGGGTTGGCCCCAGGAAACTATTCCTTTTGAGTGTGCTGATATCCTTTCAGAACTGAGGTTCATGCCTTTACACATGATGATCCCACTGAGGTCCTACCACCCTTCGAGGCCCTGAATGGGTGTTCTGCCTTTCCAGATAACTCTCTCCATTTTTGCTCTAACTGAAAAACGAAGTCTGGCTTTAAATGAATGTTTCTTAAAGAGTAGTCTATGGAGCATTTCCATAAGAATCATCTGGGGTATATCTTGTAGTGTAGATTCCTGAACCCAGATTCAGGATAATTGAATTTATCTGTATTTTGACAAGCTCTCTAGGTAGTTTTTGTGCACACTTAAGTTTGAAAACCATCATTCTGTATCATGAACTTTGATAACTAAAGCTATTTAGCATGCATCCTCTTATTTATAATGATATTTATAAATTTTACAAGTGTGTCCCTATATTAAAATCTTACAGAGATGATAAACATAGGCAAAATAGATGTTAAAGCATTGAAATTTAAAATAAATTAAAATGGAGGTTCTAATATTTTATACCTATCTTCCAATGGTCATTTGTATCCACTCACTTTGCAGACCCCTGTTCTAAACCTTGGGGGAGCTGGGTTGGCTGAGGTCTATTTTCAATAATTTTATATAAAAGAACTAACACAAATGCTCCAAATAAATTATTGGAGTGTTGATTCTCAACCATGATAATACCCAGCCTAATTAAATATGAATCTAGGATGGGACTCAGGCATAAGTTTTTTTTTTTTTTTTGTAGTACGCGGGTCTCTCACTATTGTGGTCTCTCTCGTTGTGGAGCACAGGTTCCAGACGCACAGGCTCAGCGGCCATGGCTCACGGGCCTAGCCGCTCCGCGGCATGTGGGATCTTCCACGGACCAGGGCACAAACTCGTGTCCCCTGCATCGGCAGGCAGACTCTCAACCACTGCGCCACCAGGGAAGCCCAGGCATAAGTATTTTTAAAGGTTCCTACATCATCCCAATGTGCAAAAGGTTGAAGATGATGCTGTTAGAGCAATGCTTCTTAAACTTCAGGATGCATGGGAATCACCTGGAGAGCTTCCTAAAGTATGAATTCTTTGGCTCTACTTGCAGATAGGTCTAGGTGGGGCTGATTTTTGTGTTTTTAACAAGCTCCCAGGTGAAGCTGATGTCATTGGTCCGTGGTCAGTTAAACTGTATTATGGTGATGGTACAGCCTCTCTAAACTTTCAGACAGGTCTTCACCTCTGATAATATCACCTAATTTTAGTAATTAAAAACTTAGATTCAGGGCGTCCCTGGTGGTGCAGTGGTTGAGAGTCCGCCTGCCGATGCAGGGGACATGGGTTCGTGCCCCAGTCCGGGAAGATCCCACATGCCGCAGAGCTGCTAGGCCTGTGAGCCATGGCCGCTGAGCCTGCGCGTCCGGAGCCTGTGCTCCGCAACGGGAGAGGCCACAACAGTGAGAAGCCCACGTACAGCAAAAAAAAAAAACAAAAAAACTTAGATTCATCCTATGCCTACATTAATGAATTGTTCTTTTGAGAAGAAAATACTACTTAAAAACAGTTTAATCATAGGCTCTATCTTACATATTTGAGAAAGACCAATTATCACTAACTGTATACTAGGTCATCCTCACCATATATTCTGTGACCTAAATTAGCATCATGGTCATATCATCTTGGCCATATGATGACCAGGACACATCAACAAGTTTATTAGCCTACCTTTTCTCCTTTACTGAAATTTTTGTTTAATATCATATATTCTTGATATAAATGGGGCCTGATTCCTATGATTAAAGGTCCTTCATTTTTCTGGATTTAGTCTTTCTGGACTTCATTGTACCATTTCTCAAATTGCAAAAATAGTCATAGAGGGGAAATAGGAGTGAGGAGACTTAGTTCTAATCTCACTTTGCCATTAATTCTCTGTGTAAATCTAAAAAATCTCATTTTAAACTTATTGAGCCTCATTTTCTTCATCTATAAAATAAGGAGTTGGACAAAATGAATATTTCTAAGTTCTTTTCCAGTTCTAAAATTGTCTTCTCTATAATTTTGTGATATACCAGACCCAGAGCAAAAAGATATTTATTCTGTGATTATATGTTGGTTCAATAATTCAGTACATTAAAGAAAAAGTAGTTAAAATGCCTAGCTTTCTGGAGTTTTAGCTTTTCAGCTTTTAGGGCAGAACAAATGCAATTAAAATGGGTATAGTTCCATAGTGGCTTTGCTTGATCCAGCTGTGGCTAGGAAACCTCTCCACAGAATCTACTTGAAATGATAAAAATCATGAGTTTCAGACTTCCTTGGCAAAACAAAAGGACTCTGTTGTGCTGGTAGAAATTTTGTTCTTCTGTAAAATAGTCTATGTGACAAATAAAGTAACTTGATAACATTATTGCCAGATTCAAAAAAATAAGATTAGTGATTTTTAATAAGGGTACAAACTGGAACTTCTAATCTGTTAGCTCCATATGGCTGTTGGGTATTTGACAGTAACTTATGGCAAGGGAGAATTAAAAAGGTGGGATTTAGTTTATCACTGATTTTAAGGATTAACAACCTAGTAACACAGTGATTGGAGAAAAATTAGAAACATTTTAGATTTTTTTTAAAAAGTAGATTATAGAACTCACTCTTAATTACTCAATAATTCCACATCTGGATATATTTCCTAAGGAAATCATTAGAAGCATGGTAAAAACTGCATTCATGAAGACATTGAAGTAGGTTTATATACACATACAATGGGAAAATACTGGATGCAGCCTGATGTCCAATAATAGAGCAGTTAAGTGAATTATTTCATCCATAGGATTGAATAATATGAAGACGTAAACCAAATTGTAATAATTATACAAAAACATTGAAAAATAGTTTTAATATGTTAACTGATAAAACCCAAGTTCAGAATATGTACTATAATAATCATGATACAAAATCATGACGTAGAATAGAAAGAGACTATACAATTTACAATAGTTATATAAGGATTATGGGTGCCTTTTCCCTTTACTATTCTTACTTTCCATAATGTTTATGTGTTACCTTTATATCACAGGGGCTAAGAGTACAAACTTTGCAGCCATATGCCTGTGTTCAAACCTGGCTCCGCTTCTCAACACCTGGGTGAATTTGAAAAAGTTATTAACCCCTCCTGTCAGTTTGCTCATTTATAAAATGGGTATAATTTTAGCGACTTCGTCATAGGTTGTCAAGATTTAATGAATTACATATAAAATCTCTTAGATCAGAGGATATGGCATCTGGCAAGCTTTATGTAAGTGTTTGCCATTTATCATTGTTGAAAATAATGTGTCTTGTTTCATCTATAATATTGATATCTATTGATAGAAATATCCAGATTTTCTTTTTAAATTTAATGAGTATAAAAGTTCATTTCTTGGGGCGACCTTCAAGATGTCGGGGGAGCAAGACGTGGCGATCATCTTCCTCCCCACAAATACATCAGAAATACATCTATATGTGGAACAACCCCTACAGAACACCTACTGAATGCTGGCAGAAGACCTCAGACCTCCCAAAAGGCAAGAAACTCCCCACGTACCTGGGTAGGGCAAAAGAAAAAAGAATAAACAGAGACAAAGGAATAGGGACGGGCCATCGCCAGTGGGAGGGAGTGGGAAAGGAGGAAAGGTTTCCACACACTAGGAAGCCCCTTCACGGGCGGAGACTGCGGGTGGCAGAGGGGGAAAGCTTCGGAACTGCGGAGGAGAGCGCAGCAACAGGGGTTCGGAGGGCAAAGCGGAGAGATTCCCGCACAGAGGATTGGTGCCGACCGGCAGTCACCAGCCCGAGAGACTTGTCTGCTCACCCGTCAGGGCGGGCGGGGCTGGGAGCTGAGGCTTGGGCTTCGGTCGGATCCAGGGGAGAGGACTGGGGTTGGTGGCGTGAACACAGCCTGAAGGGGTTAGTGCACCGCGGCCAGCCGGGAGGGAGTCCGGGGAAAAGTCTGGACCTGACGAAGAGACAAGAGACTTTTTCTTCCCTCTTTGTTTCCTGGTGCGCGAGGAGAGGGGATTAAGAGCGATGCTTAAAGGAGCTCCAGAGACAGGCGCGAGCCGTGGCTAAAAGCGCGGACCCCAGAGACGGGCATGAGACGCTAAGGCTGCTGCTGCCGCCACCAAGAAGCCTGTGTGCGAGCACAGGTCACTATCCACACCCCGCTTCTGCGGAGCCTGTGCAGCCCGCAACTGCCAGGGTCCCGGGATCCAGGGACAACTTCCCCGGGAGAACACACGGCGCACCTCAGGCCTGTGCAACGTCATGGTGGCCTCTGCTGCCGCAGGCTCGCCCCACACTCTGTGCCCCTCCCTCCCCCCGGCCTGAGAGAGCCAGAGCCCCCGAATCAGCGACTCCTTTAACCCCGTCCTGTCTGAGCGAAGAACAGACGCCCTCCGGAGACCTACACTCAGAGGCGGGGCCAAATCCAAAGCTGAGCCCGTGGGAGCTGTGAGAACAAAGAAGAGAAAGGGAAATCTGTCCCAGCAGCCTCAGAACCAGTGGATTAAATCTCCACAGTCAACTTGATGTGCCCTGTATCTGTGGAATACGTGAATAGACAACGAATCATCCCAAAATTGAGGTGGTGGACTTTGGGAGCAACTGTAGACTTGGGGTTTGCTTTCAGTATCTAATTTGTCTCTGGTTTTATGTTTATCTTAGTTTTTAGTATTTAGAGTTTAGTATCATTGGTAGATTTGCTTATTGATTTGGTTGCTGTCTTCCTTTATATATATATATATATATATATATGTATGTTTTTCCTTTTTCTCTTTTTGTGAGTATGTATGTGTATGCTTCTTTGTGTGATTTTTGTCTGTATAGCTTTGCTTTTACCATTGGTCCTAGGGTTCTGTCTGTCTGTTTTTGTTTCTTGTTTTTGTATACTTTTTAGAGCTTGTTATCATTGGTAGATTTTCTTGGTTTGGTTGCTCTCTTCTTTCTTTCTTTCTTTTTTCTTTTTTTATTACTTTTAATTTTTTTTCTTTTTAATAAATTAAAAAATTTTTTATTTTAATAACTCTTTCTTTCTTTCTTTCTTTCTTTCTTTCTTTCTTTCTTTCTTTCTTTCTTTCTTTCTTTCCTTTCTTTCTTTCCTTTCTTTCTTTCTTTTCTTTCTTTCTCCCTTTCCTTCTGAGCTGTGTGGCTGACAGGGTCTTGGTGCTCCAGTCGGGAGTCAGGCCTGTGCCCTGAGGTGGGAGAGCAGAGGTCAGGACATTGGTTCACCAGAGACCTCCTGGCTCCACGTAATATCAAACAGCAAAAGCTCTCCTAGAGATCTCCATCTCAACACGAACACTCAGCTCCACCCAACGATCAGCAAGCTACAGTGCTGGACATCCTATGCCAAGCAACTAGCAAGACAGGAACACAACCCCACCCATTAGCAGAGAGGCTGCCTGAAGTCATAATAAGGTCACAGGCACCCCAAAACACACCACCAGATGTGGTCCTGCATACCAGAAAGACAAGATCCAGCCTCACCACCAGAACACAGGAACCAGTCCCCTCCACCAGGAAGCCTACACAACTCACTGAACCACCCTTAGCCACTGCGGGCAGACACCAAAAACAGTGGGAATTATGAACCTGCAGCCTGTGAAAAGGAGACCCCAAACACAGTAAGTTAAGCAAAATGAGAAGAGAAACACACAGCAGATGGAGGAGCAAGGTAAAAACCCATCAAACCAAACAAATGAGGAGGAAATAGGCAGCCTACCTGAAAAAGAATTCAGAGTAATGATAGTAGAGATGACGCAAAATCTTGGAAATAGAATGGAGAAACTACAAGAAACGTTTAACAAGGACCTAGAAGAACTAAAGAGCAAACAAACAATGATGAACAACACAATAAATGAAATTAAGAATTCTCTAAAAGGAATCAATAGCAGAATAACTGAGGCAGAAGAATGGACAAGTGACCTGGAAGATAAAATATTGGAAATAACTACCACAGAGTAGAATAAAGATAAAAGAATGAAAAGAATTGAGGACAGTCTCAGAGACCTCTGGGACAACATTACATGCACCAACAATTGAATTATAGGGGTCCCAGAAGAAGAAGAGAAAAAGAAAGGGACTGAGAAAATATTTGAAGAGGTTATAGTTGAAAAATTCCCTAATATGGGAAAGGAAATAGTCAGTCAAGTCCAAGAAGCACAGAGGGTCCCATACAGGATAAACCCAAGAAGAAACATGCCAAGACACATATTAATCAAACTATCAAAAATTAATACAAAGAAAAAACATAAAAGGCAGCAAGGGAAAAACAACAAATAACACACAAGGGAATCCCCATAAGGTTAACAGCTGATCTTTCAGCAGAAACTCTGCAAGCCAGAAGGGAGTGGCAGGACATATTTAAAGTGATGAAAAGGAAAAACCTACAAACAAGATTACTCTACCCAGCAAGGATCTCATTCAGATTCCAGAGAGAAATTAAAAACTTTACAGATAAGCAAAAGTTAATAGAATTCAGCACCACCAGTACAGCTTTACAACAAATGCTAAAGGAACTTCTCTAGGCCGGAAACACAAGAGAAGGAAAAGACCTACAAAAACAAACTCAAAACAATTAATAAAACGGTAATAGGAACATACATATCGATAATTACCTTAAATGTAAATGAATTAAGTGCTCCAACCAAAAGACATAGACTGGCTGAATGGATGCAAAAACAAGACCCTTATATATGCTGTCTACAAGAGACCCACTTCAGATCTAGGGACACATACAGACTGAAAGTGAGGGGATGGAAAAAGATATTGCATGCAAATGGAAATCAAAAGAAAGCTGGAGTAGCAATTCTCATATCAGACAAAATAGACTTTAAAATAAAGACTATTACAGGAGATAAAGAAGGACCCTACATAATGATCAAAGGATCAATCCAAGAAGAAGATACAATTGTAAATATTTATGCCCCCAACATAGAAGCACCTCAATACATAAGGCAAATGCTAACAGCCACAAAAGGGAATATCAACAGTAATACAATCACAGTAGGGGACTTTAACACCCGACTTTCACCAATGGACAGATCATCCAAAATGAAAATAAATAATGAAACGCAAGATTTAAATTATACATTAAGCAAGATTGACTTAATTGATATTTATAAGACATTCCATCCAAAAACAACAGAATACACTTTCTTCTCAAGTACTCATGGAACATTCTCCAGGATAGATCATATCTTGGGTCACAAATCAAGCCTTGGTAAATTTAATAAAATTGAAATCATATCAAGTAACTTTTCTGACCACAACGCTATGAGACTAGATATCAATTACAGGAAAAATATCTGTAAAAAATACAAACACATGGAAGCTAAACAATACATTGCTTAGTAACCAGGAGATCACAACAGAAATCAAAGAGGAAACCTAAAAATACCTAGAAACAAATGACATGAAAACACGATGACCTAAAGCCTATGGGATGAAGCAAAAGCAGTTCTAAGGGGGAAGTTTATAGCAATACAATCCTACCTCAAGAAACAAGAAACATCTCAAATAAACAACCTAACCTTACACCTAAAGCAATTAGAGAAAGAAGAACAAAAAATCCCAAAGTTAGCAGAAGGGAAGAAATCATAAAGATCAGATCAGTAATAAATGAAAAAGAAATGAAGGAAACAATAGCAAAGATCAATAAAACTCAAAGCTGTTTCTTTGAGAAGATAAACTGAATTGATAAAGCATTAGCCAGACTCATCAAGAAAAAAAGGGAGAAGACTCAAATCAATAGATTTAGAAATGAAAAAGAAGGAACAACTGACACTGCAGAAATACAAAGGATCATGAGAGATTACTATAAGCAACCGTATGCCAATAAAATGGACAACCTGGAAGAAAAGGACAAATTCTTAGAGAAGCACAACCTTCTGAGACTGAACCAGGAAGAAATAGAAAATTTAAACGGACCAATCACAAGCACTGAAATTGAGACTGTGATTTAAAATCTTCCAACAAACAAAAGCCGAGGACCAGATGGCTTCACAGGCGAATTCTATCAAACGTTTAGAGAGAGCTAACACCTATCCTTCTCAAACTCTTCCAAAATATAGCAGAGGGAGGAACACTCCCAAACTCATTCTATGAGGTCACCATCACCCTGATACCAAAACCAGACAAAGATGTCACAAAGAAAGAAAACTACAGGCCAATATCATTGATGAACATAGATACAAAAATCCTCAACAAAATACCAGCAAACAGAATCCAACAGCACATTAAAAGGATCCTACACCATAATTAAGCGGGGTTTATCCCAGGAATGCAGGGACTCTTCAGTACATGCAAATCAATCAATGTGATTAATCATATTAATAAATTGAATGTGTAAAACCATATGATCATCTCAATAGATGCAGGAAAAGCTTTTGACAAAATTCAACACCGATTTATGATAAAAGCCCTCCTGAAAGTAGACATAAAGGAACTTTCCTCAACATAATAAAGGCCATATATGACAAACCCACAGTCAACATTATTCTCAATGGTGAAAAACTGAAACGATTTCCTCCTAGATCAGGAACAAGACAAGGTTGTCCACTCTCACCACTGTTATTCAACATAGTTTTGGAAGTTTTAGCCACAGCAATCAGAGAAGAAAAAGAAAAGAATTCAAATAGGAAAAGAAGAAGTAAAACTGTCACTGTTTGCAGATGACATGATACTATACATAGAGAATCCTAATGATGCTACCAGAAAACTACTAGAGCTAATCAGTGAATTTGGTAAAGTAGCAGGATACACAGTTAATGCACAGAAATCTCTTGCATTCCTATACACTAATGTTGAAAAATCTGAAAGAGAAATTAAGGAAACACTCCCATTTACCACTGCAACAAAAAGAATAAAATACCTAGGAATAAACCTACCTAAGAAGACAAAAGACCTGTATGCAGAAAACTATAAGACACTGTTGAAGGAAATTAAAGATGATCCAAATAGCTGGAGAGATATACCATGTTCTTGGATTAGAAGAATTAACATTGTGAAAATGACTCTACTACCCAAAGCAATCTACAGATTCAATGCAATCCCTATCAAACTACCAATGGCATTTTTCACAGAATTAGAACAAAAAATTTCACAATTTGTATGGAAACACAAAAGACCCCGAATAGCCAAAGCAATCTTGAGAAAGAAAAATGGAGCTGGAGGAATCAGGCTCCCAGACTTCAGACTCTACTACAAAGCTACAGTAATCAAGACAGTATGATACTGGCACAAAAACAGAAATACAGATCGATGGAATAGGAAAGAAAGTCCAGAGATAAACCCACGCACACATGGTCACCTTATTTTTGATAAAAGAGGCAGGAATATACAATGGAGAAAAGACAGCCTCTTCAATAAGTGGTGCTGGGAAAACTGGACAGCTACATGTAAAAGAATGATATTAGAACACTCCCTAACATCATGCACAGAAATAAACTCAAAATGGAATAAAGACCTAAATGTAAGGCCAGACACTGTAAAACACTTAGAGGAAAATATAGGCAGAACACTCTATGACATAAATCACAGCAAGATCCTTTTTGACCCACCTCCTAGAGAAATGGAAATAAAAACAGAAATTAAAAAATGGGACCTAATGAAACTTAAAAGCTTTAGCACAGCAAAGGAAATTATAAACAAGATGAAAAGACAACCCTCAGCATGGGAGAAAATATTTTCAAATGAAGCAACTGACAGAGGATTAATCTCCAAAATTTATAAGCAGCTCATGCAGCTCAATATCAAAAAACAAAACACCCAGTCCAAAAATGGGCAGAAGACCTAAATAGACATTTCTCCAAAGAAGATGTACAGATTGCCAACAAACACTTGAAAGGATGCTCAGCATCACTAATCATTAGAGAAATGCAAATCAAAACTACAATGAGGTATCACCTCACACCAGTCAGAATGGCCATCATCAAAAAAATCTACAAACAATAAATGCTGGAGAGGGTGTGGAGAAAAGGGAACCCTCTTACACTGTTGTTGGGAATGTAGAGTGATACAGTCACTATGGAGAACCGTATGAAGGTTCCTTAAAAAACTCAAAATAAGGGCTTCCCTGGTGGCACAGTGGTTGAGAGTCCGGGGATGCAGGGGACACGGGTTCGTGCCCTAGTCCGGGAGGATCCCGCGTGCCACGGAGTGGTTGGGCCCGTGAGCCGTGGCCGCTGGGCCTGTGCGTCAGGAGCCTGTGCTCCGCAACGGGAGGGGCCACAGTGGTGAGGGGCCCGCATACTGCAAAAAATAATAATAATAATGAAAAAAAAAGAAGACAAATAAAAACGTTTAAGCATCTTTTAAAATGAGAAAATATTTGGAATACCTGGAAGTAGATGATACCTAAGTATTGATAAAGAATAGTATTGATATATAGCTATTTCTAAACATTTTGTAAAAAAATTTAAATTGGAAGGCAATTCCTTGCTCCACTGCTCCTTAGTCAGCTGCTCAGAAGCAACAACTAGTATTGCTTTTATTTTCAGTTCTTATTGTTATTCTATATACTTAAATAATGCGCTGGTACTACTATTTCTTTATTTATCAGTGTTTCTAATCTGACAGACTCTCTATTTTACCTGGCAAGTTAGTGCTTTTGTATATGGAATGATTACTGGTGTATTTGAAATGATTTCCACAATCTTACTTTGTGTTTCTTTTAGTCCAGTGCTTATCTCTTACTCCGTCCTTTTCTGTCATCTTCAATTTATCAAGATTTTAAAAATTCTCTTATTTGCTTCAGCTAGTTTAGAAGTTATGAATTGTATCTTTGCTGGTTACTTATCTTAACAAACTTACATTGACTGATTTTCCAATGTTAAACCAAATTTAGGATTAACATAAATCCACTTTTGTCATGATGTAGTATTCTTTTCATATATTGCTGTTTCTGAGTTGTGAAAACTTTAGGATTTTTTGTATCATTGTTTATGAGTGAGATTGCCTGTCACTTTCTTCTCTTTTACTGACATTACTGGGATTTGCTATCCAGACAATGCTAATTCTTAAAATCAGTTGAGAATTGAAACATATTTTTAATCCTTTGGAAGAGTCTGTGTACATTAGAATTATTCACCCTTAATGTTTAGTAGAACTCAGCAGTGAAACAATCTGGACCTGGAGTTTTTGAGGTAGAAAATTTTAAATTATTGACCTGAGTAATTCAATATTAAAATGTTTTAAGAATTTATTTATCTCTTACAAATTAAAGCATTTTTGTCTGTAAAATCTGTAATGATATCAGCTTTTTCACGACTAAACTGGTTATTTCTCTCTCTCTCCATCAGCCTATTAATTTTAATAATCTTTTTTGAACTTTTTATTTTTTAAAAATTCTTAGCTGCGCCACGCAGTATGTGGGATCTTTGTTCCCCATCCAGAGATCGAACCTGTGCCCCCGGCAATGGAAGTGCAGAGCCTTAACCAGTGGACCGCCAGCAAAGTCCTAATGGTCTTTTCAGCCAATTGTGACTTTATCGAACCTCTCCATTGTGTATTTGTTTTCCATTTTTCTGATTAACTTCTCTTCACTCCTCTTTCTTTGATATTATTTGTCTTCCAAATTCTTGTCCTGTATTCTTATCTCATTTATTTAAGACTATACAGTTTTCTCTACTTGGTGGTTTAGTTGCATCCCATGAATTTTGGTATGAAGTATTTTCATTTAAAGAAGTGGATCTGAGTGGAGCGCGAGGAGGTGTGTGTTGAGTGCTGTGATGTGCTTCCTTATCACCCTTCTTAAGGGAATAGCGGATCCCATCAATTACTGAGAATCCTCCAGGCAGAAAGCCTTCCGCTCTAGGCACCATTCACGTACTGCCTTGACTGATGCCTCCTGCCTCGGGTACTCTGCACCCAGTGCCTGGTTGATCTGGGCTACAAACTCCCCACCCTGTCTCCCAACTTAGGACAGCACTTAAGGGTCAGCTTCAAAACTCCCTCTGGAGTCAGCTCAGGTTTCTTCTGATATTTCATCACAGCTATACTTCCCCTTCTGTCCAATCTTGTTTTCTTCCCTTTCTTCCATCAGATATTGATCCTAAGAGAACTCTTTAAAAATCTTCTGGCAGAGTAACCTCTGTGTTATTCTTCTCAGAGAATGAAACCTATGAGATAAGACTTTCTGGAGGAAAGGACATTCAGCCTGGAACTAAAGTAATTCTGTTTAAGAATATATACAGTGGGTACCAACAGCTCACAAGGTTGGAGGGTAGGTGTTTGCACATGTCCGTGTGCTAAAGTAGAGGGATGCTGGGGAAGCATGTGTTATGAGAGATAGAACTGGAAAGGCAAACTTTACCTAAATTACACAGGGTCTTGTAATCCACCTTGAGATGTTTGGGACCTTAGATCCCACTACTAGTACTATAGCTGTGGGTGCTAGGCACAGCTCACTAATTAGAAGAGCGAGGTGGGAACTCTTTACTGGATAGAATTCAAGAGTATAAAGGGAGCCAGATTTCCTTCAGATAATAAAGATAGTATCATTTCTTGAAGTGTGAGAGCACTTAGCCAACCACAAATGTTTGCAGATCAAATGATCACTAAATGATTACAGAATTTCTAACTACCCAATTTCTCATTAGAAGTCCATTTCACTGTTGACTTACCCAGCAGGATTTTGGAAAATGTTTTTACCCTATGGGGACCACGCAGCCTTCTCCTCGTATGGCTTGCGGGCAAATAGCACCCACTGGGAAAATTCTACTGCACAATGTCAGTGTTCATCTATGCAACCAGATCACTGCTGTGCTTTATTAAAGGCATAAATCTGAACGTGTGCTGAATATGTGCAAAGTAAATTTGATTTGTACATCTTTATAACATAAAAGACTCCAGTTTCCAAAGGCGGCCTACTTACTGTCTCATTAAAGGATTAGCACCACAGTAATATTTTCCAATAGGCGATATCGTTGACAGGTCTGCATTTCCTTTTTTCAAATTCAGTGGAGAATTCAACATAGTCGTAAGTAAAATCCAAGCAAATACCTACTTCTTCAATTGTTAATTATTCATCAGATATGGAAAATAATGATTTTATGATTATAAAAAATGCAGTTAAAATTAGGCCTTTTGGTTAGAAAAAGAAATTTGTGTAAGTATTTAGCGAATCTAAGTAGGCGTGGGTGACAGAAGGAGAATGAAAGAGGAGGAAGAGAGGAAAGTGAGGAAATATCTACCTGTGCTTGATTGAAGAGAAAACTAATGATGATTTGCTAAAGATTGGAATAAGCTCCTCAAAAATCTGCCACCAGCAGAAAAGTCAGCGGGGTGGCTTTGATAATGAATTCAGCTGAAAGTAGCAAATCCTGTTGCATAATACAGTACTTCAAAAGCAGTGTCGCAACTCCTGAACAACATACTGTTAACCTCACCAGCTCAGCGCATCCAGGAGAAAACGATATTTGTGTATAAAGTTTCATAAAAGGGACTGGTAGGCATAGGGATATTTTGTGGTTTCTATTAGGTTCGGAGTAGCTGCTGCAATAATTGAAAGCACCAAAATTCAGTCGCTCAACACAAGGGAAGTTATTTCTCACACGTACAGAAATCCAGTGAGGATTAATCATATGCTCCCACCTACCTGCAGCGGAGGCTGGGAAATGTAAGCCGTGCCTATGAAGCCACTTCTCAATGTCACCTTTGTACTCTGGCAGATTTTAGTGGGCAGTTAACTCTCCTCCACGTGTGCCATCAGAAAATAGCAACAGATCCCCTTTTGATGTGTTTTTTCTGATCATTTCTGCATTGGAATGCACACATCTGATCTAGTCTAGTTCTCTGCCTTCATTTAGAAATAAAAAGGATTCTATTCAGTTCAATGTAACACAAATTTTTGTACTAAATACTATAGGGATCTAAGATTGTTGCAGGGCAACTGTAGAGTCTGTGAATATTAATAGTAAATAAGATATTGTTAGGCTCTTCAGGGAATACATAGAGAAGATGTTCTAATAAAACCCAATTTCAGTACAATGCAGTAAGTGCTAGCCTCCTTTAAGAGTATCAGAGGTTTACCCTTTTTTATATTTTAATGAAGCATCATTCATTGGAGGATTAATTGTCACAAATTATCACAATTGTGCTGACATTTGAATTAAGTTGATTTATGTCACATGCCAAAAAATGAAATAAACTTTATAAGATTTTAGTAAATGTCTAAAATGTAACCATATCGAGAACTTGGCATTGCATCAAAAATGTCTGAGATTTTAAAGAAAATTCTTCTCAATTCTGTCTTTCCAAAGTGGAGGAAGAACGTCAGGCAGACTCAGAGTGGCCAATGTCATTTTTCATTCCGTAACATAACACATGGAGTCAGTCTTTTATTGACAACTAATAATTGATATTTTGTTTTAATGAGATTTAGTTCAACAAGTTCTCCCAGACTGAGTAGTCTGAGAAGTCACACAATAGCACAACCACAGCGCATACAATAAATAGTTCATCTCGACTATATCATTACTTTCTATGTTATTCAGTGTTCTCCACAGCCCAGATTTACTACTCCTAATTCCACTCTTATACTTTTTGATCAAAAATCAAATGCATTTTGGAACTTCATGTGTAATTAGATATTGTAATGGAAAAAATCAAACCCAAACGGTCTGGATCTGCCGTTGCGTGACCCGAAATATGCATGTAAACATGCAGTGTCTTAGCAGTTTCCTCCTGTGTGAAATCAGAGTTTCAGATTAATGAAGCTTCAGTGCCCTATGTATCCTGTTTGCTGAGTCTATTATTCTAATACATTTCTGTATAACTATGTTGTCTATGCAGGGAATTTCAATGTAAACAAAAATGTCCAGTGGACATAGGATATTTCCATAATAGCCCTTTTGTTATTTAGATGTAAACTTACCTACTTGTTCAATTTGGAAGTCAGTTTGTTTATGCTACCTTCTCTTTATGTCTTTAGCTTCTTCTGTGCTATATCTCTCTTATCCCCATCCCCATGAATGCAAAGTATTGACTACCTGAAACTTAATTCATAAGCTACAAGCTTAAAACCTTGCACAATTCTTATGTTTGTCAAAGCTCTGCTGAGAAAGATAATATATTGAAAAGAAATAGGCTCAGTTTTGGGCATACTTCCACTTGTGAGTCCTTGGCAGGTTTAGACTTCCACTGGAGAATAAAAGTAGCCAAAGCTCTAGTTCAAAATCTTTTGAAAGATAAAGCTATGGGGATTAGTCTAATGTATTCAAGGTGTGCATGGACTGTGAGTACAGCTAATAATAAGCTCCCTGGAAAATATGATGAAGACATTGGCAGATTATCAAATTTCAACAGAATCAACTTCATGCACATCCGAGACTACCGTTTCCAAAATAGATTGCTGGATTGCAGGTTTACCGTTTCATTTGGAATGTTAACTTTGGGAGCACGGGAGGCATTTTTCATAATCACAGGGAAGGGGACAAGAGCTTTGCCCCCCACCTTCAGTATGGGTCCTGATGCTGTTGTCTCTTAGCATCTGAAGTTCAAAGTAGCTTCCTCCAAAGCAGAAGGCCACCCAGGAGCTGGAATGAGAGGAGCGTGTGGAGGAATTTGTGGTGAAATTTGGCTGCAGTCCCCGAAAGCCCCCTTTCCTGTGTTTTTAAAAGAGTGTTGAGTAATATGTGAGTGCTTATAACGGGATAGATGTTCTACGCACCAAACTCGGCCTCTAGGGATTCTGGAGCCGCACTGTTTTCTTCTCAGAGTGATCAGTCTTCAGGAGTGACAAAAGATATTACTTCCCGGTTCGAAAATACAGAGAAACTAATAAAAGTTTTTCAGATCATGAGAATTTCCCCAGCTAGCTACATCCAGGATTCATAGAAAAGGGTTTAATTTTCATAACTGAATATACAAATGCCCTTTCTATTGAGGAATTACATCACTTCTAGAAGTCGTTTTCAGCTAAGGAGAGGACGTGAAGGTTGTATCAGCGTCACTTGTGACACTTTTTCAACTCATATGTTCTCTCCTCTCGACGGACTCCATTTCTCCCTGAGATTCTAGGGAATCCCTACCCCTGGGCAGCATGGCTGTAATCTGTCACTGTAATCAATAGTTACTTGTAAGAGTGGGCTGTGGCTTCTGGATATTGGAGTGGGACAAATGTTGAGAAGAAGCTCTTCTGTCTTGGGACAATGCTTAACGACAGTGTCCCAAGCTCTTTGGGGATTTACGAAGTTAAAACAACCTTGTGGAAACTGTAAACGTACTGACAATAAAGCTGCTTCAGCTGCTGGATAAAACCTTGTCTCTCCTCTATGGGCTAAAGTTATATCAACTCATGGTGATAAGCGAAATATCACAAGCTCTGTGCAAGCTCTGATGAATACTTACATATTCCTTGGTGAATAGAAATGGAAAAAATTTATTAATTTCTATTTAAGTCTGGTCATTTGATCGGTAGACTGTTTCAAAACATGGAACACACAGAAGAAAAATAATTCCAAGGGCCTGTGGCAACTCAACATTTTGGCAACCATTGACCTCAAATGAGATAGAATTCAGCACAGGAGAAGTGTCTGTTGATTTCCCTTTAATCAATAACTTATTAATAGCAGCATCTATATGTATATATGGGCACAGATATGTATATTGTTCTAAAATAGGACAGAAGAAAGAACATCAAACCTATTAATTAAGGAGAGAGTTCTCTATATATTGACAGCTGTAACCATTATTAATTTTAATTATGATCTTCTAAAATTATTCATGTTTTATTATCTTCAGTAAATTTGAATTCCACACCGTTACTCTGCCCGGGATGGGTGATGTGGGTGATAAGACTGTGGGAGACCCAAATTTAGAATGCATTTTTACCAAATTACTCTCATCAGTAAGTTCTGGGTCTTAAGGTATGAGTGATTGACCTTAAAAATATATCTGCTACTATGAATCTCATTAAAGTAGTTCTTACTACTTTTTGTATAATGGTTGATAAACTAGAGTCTGGACGCTTAGGTCTCTTTCTTTCTATTACAGAATTAGCATGAATTTCTACCAGCAACTTATTATTAGGAAAGTTGTTGTCAAGGCAAGAAAATCATAAAGCAGAGATAGGAGCCTTTGAAAGCTACCAGGCTTTTAACTTTCAGGGAACAGAAAGCTCTCTGTCCTTTTCTCTATTTTCTTCCTAATCCCAATTAGAATTGGAGGGAGAAGGATGAAAGGTGACAGGGCTCTGTGAAGTGGCAGTGAGAAGGGTGACAAAGGTTTGAGATGAACAAATATCTGTGTCTGTTGGCTTGATTTCCAAGGTATCGGTAAGAAAACAATGAAAGAAGGCTGACTTGCCGACTTCTCTTCATGGAAGAAAGGTGTCATTTAATTCTGAAACTAAAGCGCATTCTAGAAGGATTCTGCTTTTTAAAACAATAGTTAACAAGTTCTTGAGACTCCAGGTCATCCTTTTAAGTTGCTTGAAGAGAGAGCAATAATACACTGTCAATATCAATCCCAGTCCATTAATATATTTATTTAACAATAGCTTGGCACGCTTGGAGTGATTCCGGACTGCATCATTTTCAGTGTTCAACTGGTGGTCATAGCGACTCTTCAGTCAGATTTTGACAAAAGGAGGTTGGGCAGAGAAAGCAAGAAAAGACATGAAGACTGCCAAGCATTTGCCTTGTGAAATAACATTACAGGGATTCATCTTTTTGAAATCCCTTTCTCATCTCTGCTTGTTTCCATTGTAAAGCAGGAATAATAATCGGGAACTTGAAAGCAGTTTGACATCTGTTCCACTTCATGTGTCTAATATCTCTCCTCCACCAGCATGCACTTTATCTAGACAACAGAGAAGAGAAGCCCAGAGCACAGCCATCAGAGAATCAGCATAATACAGACCCTTTGTTCTGTGGTCCAGAGTGTCAGAGGGCTGGGAACAAAGTCAGGAAGAGAGTTTTTCAGATGCTCTGAGAACCTAACAAATAGCTGCCAGAGAAAGTCAGAGATCATTGCCTTGTCCAGCAGTTCTGAAGTGATCTTTCCGCTGCTCAGAGCTTAGTGAATTTTTTTATCCTTTGTATTCTGCTTCCCCATCACAATACTTAATGTAGTGCTCTGTATGCACATCGGCCTCTCAACAATTGTGGGCAGGTTGGAAATATGATAAATTTGAAATAATAGGATGGGGCAGGGTGAGGGCCATGAAAATGCTCCACTTGGATCTAACGTGGGGAACGTAATTGATGGGTGATCCCAGTGATGCCTTCCAAGTCCTCCCTTGTGTTTGTACGGGGCTTGCTTTGGGCAGGGCTGCTCCTGTGAGGGCAGGACTCACATACTTGCTCCAATGAATCTCTTGCAGGTCTAATACTGTGTAGGCAACTGCTCCTTAGAGGACCTGAGCTGAAACAAAAGGGAAAGAGATTTTCTCCCACACTTTAGAGCTCTAAATTTGATGTGAATAATGTATTAGGGAAAAACTAAGGGACAAAAGGCAGATATTCTAATGAAATTCCAAACTGTACTTGGTCACCCTCTCTCTCCTTTAACTGTTTTGCTTCTTCCCAGCGCATAGCAGGGGTTGGTCAACATTTCAGTAAAGGGCAAGATAGTAAATGTTTTATGCTTATGGGTGACATGGTGTCTGCTGCAACTACAAAACTCTGCTATTGTAGAGTAAAAGTACCCACAGGCAACACATAAAAGAGTGGACATGGCTGTGTTCCAGTAAAACTTTATTTAAAAAAAAAACAGGTGGTAGGGCATGTTTGGCCTGTGGGCCGTAGTTTGTGGACCCCTGGTCTTTCAAGTTCACATTGGAAATTTCCTTTGGCTGAATTATTCAATCACTTATTTAGGCCCCTAGAAACTGAGAAGACCATTTAAAGCTAAAAAGAACAGGAGGCTCTGTGTTTTGCATTGGTATCTTCTCCCTTAGAGATACCTCACCCTGTAGTCAGCATTCAAGGCCCTCTTTCCTGGGGATCCGGTGTCTTATGTGCTCCCAGATCTCTGTCATTTGCTTATAAACTTGCTAAACACTCCACTTCCTATTCTAACAAAGGAAACTTCATTTTTCTTGTTGCTGGAAATTTTAAAACTGAAATATAACAAGACGCTGACTGCGTCTTACAAAAGCTTCTAGCAACTACAATAGGAGTCACCATGGCAACACAAATGTTTTTGGATTAAGGCATTTTGGAGTGGGAGCTGATGAGGAAAAGAAAATGTTGCATGCAGCCAACTGAGGTTTTGACTTTAGCTAGAAAAAATACCTTGAAGTCTCCCCAGATGTGTAGGGATTGGGAAAGAGGAAGTAGAGCTGAGGAAGGTCCCATGGCTGAGAACAAAGCCAGGTAGGAGGTGAGTCAGTCAAGTGGCCAGGTATTCTGCAGCTGCAAGTGAGATGGGAAGGTTTTACTTCCCTGATTATGCTTCATTGGTGGTGAATTTGGGTATTTTGTGATTCATATTTTGTATGCTTGAAGTCACTTTATTCATATCCTTGCTCAGATATTATACTTGGAATTTACTATTCTCGAAGAAAGGATGTAGCAAAGGGCACTGGAACCATTTGGATTGTCTTTGGCACTTGTTGTTCCAAACTTCAAGACAGAATGGCAGAAAATGGCCTCAATACTTGGAAAAAGAACTGGGATGGTGGCAATATAAACATTGACTCTCCCTCTTGAGAGAGATCCGTGACTCAGAATGGGTTTCCAAGCCATATCCTTTTGTCTCTTGGCACTTCACCCTGATCCCGTTGTCTTTCCCTCCCTCTTTGTTCTTGTTGAGGACTGAGACAGAGCCCAGCCAGCAATAAGTAATAGACGATAAAACTTCATTTACACAGAGCCTCTTAAAAATGGTAACAGTCTGGGGCTTCCCTGGTGGCGCAGTGGTTGAGAGTCCCCCTGCCGATGCAGGGGTCACGGGTTTGTGCCCCGGTCCGGGAAGATCCCACGTGCCGCGGAGCGGCTGGGCCCGTGAGCCGTGGCCACTGAGCCTGTGCGTCCGGAGCCTGTGCTCCGCAACAGGAAAGGCCACAACAGTGAGAGGCCCGCGTACCGCAAAAAAAAAAAACAAAAACAAACAAACAAAAAAACAATGGCAACAGTCTGCAGTACTTGTAATGAAGCACCCATAGTTGTGAGGATTAATCATTTAATTAATGATAACATATAATTAATATAAATCATTAGTGACAATAATAATAGTTGTAAAGTGATAGACTAAGCAGGATCACAATGACTACTAAAATCATAATGAAATGTGTGTCATCTCATTTGATGTATACATCATCTCGTGTAGTTGGCATTTTAAAGATGAGAAAATTTAGGCTCAGAGTTTAATTCTGATTAAACGATTCTACCAAGGGCATAAAGCTGGTAATTCATAAAGTGGACATTTTTGGCTAGTCTGGCCTCTAACGACTGAGAAAATGGTTAGGCTCGGGACTTCGAAGTCAGATGATCTGGCTTCGGATTCTGGTTCTGCTGGTTCATAGTAAGTTACTCAACCTCTGTGTCTGCCCCGCAAGGCTGTTAGGAGGATTAACTGAGTAGTGTTTGGATAATACTTAGAACCACGTTCAGCATACTTACTATTATTAGTGTTTGTAAAATAAATAGTGATACCACACTCGTTCTGAGAATTTGAATAAGTTAGCTGACATTAGGAGATCTACCTGACCTCTCTAAGCCTCAATTTCTATTTATCCGCAAAATGGAGATAATAATGGTTTCTACCTTACAGTTATTTACAAGCCTAATTGGACTTAACGTAAGTACCTCATTACAGTATCTGGGACTATTAAGGGCTCTATTTTTGTTAGCTATTGAACTAGTCTGAGTTCTCTAGAGAAACAGAACAAATTATATAAATATATAATATAATATAATATAATATAATATAATATAATATAATATATTTTAAACTATAAAGAGTTGCCTTATACAGCTGTGGAGGCTGAGAAGTAAGTCCATGATCTGCAGTCAGCCACCTGGATACCCAGGGGAGACAATGGTGTGAATCTCAATCTGAATCTGAGTCTAAAGGCAGAAGATCAAGGTCCCAGCTCAAAGACAGTCAAGCAGAAAGCATTTGTTCTTTATCAGCCTTTTATGCTATTCAGGTCTTCAATGAACCCCATCCACATTGGGGAGGGTGATCTGTTTTATTCAGGCTACCAGTTCAAGTGTTAATCTCATTCAGAAACACCCTCCCAGACACACTCAGAAATAATGTTTGTAATGGACTGAATATTTATGTCCCTCTAAAATTTATACGTTGAAATCCCAAACCTCTAGGAAATAGTATTAGGAGGTGGAAGTCTTTGAAATGTGATAGGGTCGTGAGGGTAAAGCCCTTATGGAAGAGTTTAGTGCCCTTTATAAGGGAGACCCTAGAAAGATCCCTTCCTCCTTTGACCATGTGAGGTAACAGGGAAAAGACAGCTGTCTGGGAAGTGGGCCCCCAACAGACACTGAATCTCCTGGTGTCTTTATCTTGGACTGCAGCCTCCAGAACTGTGAGAAGTACATTTCTGTTGTCCATAAGCCGCTCAGTTTATGCTATTTTGTTATAACAGCCCAAATGGACGAAGACAATGTTTAACCAGATATCTGGGCACCCAGTGGCCCAGTCAAGTTGCTGCATACAGTTAACCATCCAAGCTAATATGGTTATTTTTATTGTTATTGTATTAGCTTCTTTTGTGGGGCTGAAATCTATGCAGAATGATCAACCACGTCGACACTGAAATATAGACAAGTATACATGGCTAATGTGGGTGATGTGCATAATATTTTAAATTTCGTAGGAGCACACACACGTTACTCAAAGATTAATCTGCTTGGCTGGCAAAATAATTTCAACTACATTTTAAGGACATTTCTTCTTATAGAGAAACATCTTGTTCGGGCATCAGACAACTTAAGAATAATGGGCTGATTTTAAAGACAGTAGACTCAAAACTGACCACTGTATAAAAATAATTAGGACCTTCCTTAAGTGTTGGAATTTTAAGGCATCGATTGGACAGCAGACTTTTAAAACTGCGAAATTAAGGCAGAGTTCTTGCCAGACAAGGCACCTTTGCCTGTGAGGGGAATTTGTGAAATGTCACAGATGGTTTACTAAAAAAGACCCAGAGGAAATTCTTACAACCTATGAGCAAAGCGGCAGGTGCAGAACATAACTCCTCTCAAGCTGCCCCTATGAACACGTAGAGCCTCAGCCTGTGTAACCCGGGAAGACCTGGGCCTGTGTGTGATACAGCCCCTGCCTACCTCTCCAGCTCTATGTATGTCTCCTCCCCCTTTCTCTCCTTCACTTACGTTCGACTTTTCTTAGTTCCATAGTTAGCTGTGCTTGTGCTCGCTTTCAGGACTTTGCACCTGCTACTCCTTTCTGTGAAGAATATTATGTCCTCACTCCTGCCTAACTCCTTCTCATTTTTCTGTCCTAGTTTAGCTATCATTTTTCCAAGGGGGTTTCCACGATCCCCCAGGCAAGATTAAACCTCTCTGATGTACGCTCCAAGAGCACTATTTTCCAGTGTTATAGCACCCATCTCCCTTAATTATTTTTCTTACGTCATATTTTAGTGACTATATGTACTGAGAACATGTAAACTCCTGAAGGGCAGGGCCTGCGTTCATTCCATATTCTCCATTCTTACCACAGTGCCTGACACATAGTAGGACCTCATTAAATACTATCTTTGGTTGAATCTAAGATGCATTGATTGTAAGACACACCAGTATTTCATCTACCTATAGGAAGAAAACAACTTCCAATTGAACTATGACATCATACTTTTTTTGCCATTTAGCATTTTTTTAAAGATTTGTTTTTGATGTGAACCATTTTTAAAGTCTTTATTGAATTTGTTACAATATTTCTTCTGTTTTTTGGCCCCGAGGCATGTGGGATCTTAGCTTCCCGACCAGGGATCGAACCTGCACTCCCTGTATTGGAAGGCGAAGTCTTAACCACTGGACCACCAGGGAAGTCCCACCATTTAGCATTTTTATTCTGTATTTAATAGAAGACATTGTTTAGTCTTGTGTGGGTATAGATTTTTATCACTTATCACTCGTACTTATATGAAAGGAAAGAGGGGAATAAATTTGTAAGCGCGTGTCCTAAACATCTTCATATTCGGAACCTGACTCTTCCGATCATTTTATTTTTTATTGCGGTTAACTACACATCACATAAAATTTAACATCTTAACCATTTTAAATGCGCAGTTCAGTGGCATTAAGTACGTCCCCATTGTTGTGAGATTTATTTTTTAACACCTCGTTTAGGTGTTCTTTTCTCCTCTGCCCCATCCCCCCACCCTCAAAATATCCTCTGTGTCATCAAGCACGTTGGCGATCACACATCTTAAAAAGATGACCAACTATTGTCTCTGAGAATTTCTTGTAAATTTCACACCCATACCTCAAGAATTCATATACACATGTCCAGGCAATGACCCCTCCGTCATGACTGCTGCTAGGCCAAAGTGATTTTAAGATGCATCCTATTTCTGGAGTTGTTGAAAGTGAAAAAAAAGTGAAACAACAAACATGGCATTTGCCAAATAAATACTGTAAAGTCTACAAACATATGTAAGAAGTTCTATGCACGTATATGTGTAGGTTGGTAGGTAGCAATGACATTTTGTGCTCAGTATGTCTGTAAAAAATGAGGAGGCCACATCTGATTGGGTATAGACAGGCCTCCTTGAGAGGTTTAGAGGTCAAGGCAGGAGAGTTGCTCCCTCGTCTTTCTCCTGCTTCCTGCCTCTGTAGGGCTGGAGGGAGGAGAGGGCTGGAGCTTTCACTCACAAGGAGGAAACTTGGCTATATCTTTCTTTTGAGCTTTGGTCCTTTTCCCACCAGCCTCTTGCCTTCTCATTCTCTGACTGAATTTATACACAGTGACTTAGGATCCTGATTTTGTTAAGGTTTGAGGACACCATAAATTGTATCTGGTGAAATTCCTTTATTTTATAGAAGAGGAAATCTGATATCCATAGGGGTAAGAGGAAAATTGTTCATACTTACGTGTGGACAAATATAGATCAGAGAAAATTGAGTAGATGCTCCAGTGAAAGGTCATAGGCTAAGTGCCTGCGAAGCCTAAACTCATAATACTTACATTGTTTGAAAGCATCTGTTATGGGCTAAGTTGTGTTCCTTCAAAATTCATATGTTGAAGTCCTAACACCTAGTACGTCAGAATGTAACTGTATTTGGAGATAGGGTCTTTAAAGAGGTAATTATGGTTAAAATGAGGCTGTTAGGTGGACCCTAGTTTAATCTGATGGGTGCCTTTTTAAATTTATTTATTATTATTATTTTACAGTAGGTCCTTGTTGGTTATCTATTTAAAAAACAGCAGTGTGGTGTCTTTATAAGGCAGAGGTTAAGACATACAGAAAGAGACACCAGGGATGCAGCAAGAAGGCAACCATCTACAAGCCAAGTAGAGAAGCTTCAGAGGAAACTAACCCTGCTGACAACTTCATCTTAGACGTCTAGCCTCCAGAACTGTGAGAAAAGAAACTCCTGTTGTTTAAACCCTCCTGTGTATGGTATTTTGTTATGACAGCCCTAGCAAACTAATACAACATCTTAATGAGGGAAGAGAAGAGGGGATTCAGAAAGATTATTACAAATGAGGGAGGAGTGCACGCAAATGTTTTAATAACTTACAGCAAGATTGGGCTATTAGAGAGTGTTGTCCAGGGAGTCCCAGGAGAAACTAAATCTTCCATCATATCACAGCACTCTTCTTCCCAAGGCACTCAAGGAAAATATGGAGGACGTGGATCAAAGGCAAGACTGCCGCACTTTGTGGTGAGCAAGGGTAGGTGTTGAATTCCATTAGAGAGCTCTGGTTTGCTGGGCTGGGGAACAGAAGGTGGCCTTCTCTCTGTACCCTGACTTCACACCAGTTTTAGCCTCCAGTTGGTTATGCAGGAGGAATGTACACAGAAGAGAAGAAAATGCCGTTCTCGGCAGTTTCAGCTTTTTAAATTTATTGTTGAGTAAATCTGTGCTATTTATATTTCCCCATAAAGTCATCAATTTCATTAAAATTTTTAAATGTATTAGTACAAAATTGTACAGATTTTTCTTTTCTAATAAAAAATACCTTTTCTGTATTTATTACAGACCTTTTCTCATTCCTTGTTTTGTTTGTCTTTTCCCTCCTTTTTCTTCCCTACTCTTTATTGCCTCAAAAGAGAATTTTTTTTTAAACATCGTTATTGGAGTATAATTGCTTTACAACAGTGTGTTAGTTTCTGCTTTATAACAAAGTGAATCAGCTATACATATACATATATCCCCATATCTCTTCCCTCTTGCATCTCCCTCCCTCCCAACCTCCCTATCCCACCCCTCTAGGTGGTCACAAAACACTGAGCTGATCTCCCTGTGCTATGCAGCTTCTTCCCACTAGCTATCTATTTTACATTTGGTAGTGTATATATGTCCATGCCACTCTCTCACTTTGTCCCAGCTTACCATTCCCCCTCCCCGTGTCTTCAAGTCCATTCTGTACATCTGCATCTTTATTCCTGTCCTGCCCCTAGGTTCTTCAGAACATTTTCGTTTCTTTTTTTTTTAGATTCCATATATATATGTTAGCATAGGGTATTTGTTTTTCTCTTTCTGACTTACTTCACTCTGTAGGACAGACTCTAGGTCCATCCATCTCACTACAAATAACTCAATTTCGTTTCTTTTTATGGCTGAGTAATATTCCATTGTATATATGTGCCACATCTTCTTTATCCATTCATCTGTTGACGGACACTTAGGTTGCTTCCATGTCCTGGCTATTGTAAATAGAGCTGCAATGAACATTGTGGTACATGACTCTTTTTGAATTCTGGTTTTCTCAGGGTATATGCCCAGTAGTGGGATTGCTGGGTCATATGGTAGTTCTATTTTTAGTTTCAAAAGAGAATTTTAATTCTACTATATCTGGTTCCCTTGGAATCTTCAAAACACTTGTGCTCACATGCTGCCATTGCCTCTTAACCTGTGCTCTTAATGTTGGTTTCTTTGTGTCATAGGGGTCACGCTCTTTTCCAAGCTTATGCGACGATTCTCATGATAAATTGGTTTCAGACCTATGCTCTCCTTCTGAGTCTTCCTTATCTTGTTCTATTCTCCTGTACTGCAGCTTTTCTTCATAGGCTGTATTTTACTAGCTTGTTTACTCTTCCTTGAAGGAAATGGATCTAGACCTGGTGTTTATAAACACACACTATATAGATGGCCTTGATCTCACTCACCATCCACTTGAGTGTTTGTTCAATATCATATGCATGACAAGAGAACAAATTGCTACACAGTTTCCATTTCCATTTCTGGAGTTTGGCAGCCTTTCACCTGATAAACCCTGTTGAGATTCAATCATGTGACACCCCTCCTTCAGCTCCCCGTCCCCGACTTCCTTCTGTAACAATTCGAATCAGCACGCTAGATGAAAAAGAAGAATACTCCGAATATTCTATTCCTAGGACTCTTTTTGTGCATGCGCTTAAGACCTGTTCCTATTTTCTAGCCTGTTGTTTTCTGAGTGTTGCAGTCTCTATCTACATGGAGAATAGAGAGGTATTATAGAAAGAGAGGTAGGGTGTCTTGGGGATGAAGAAGCATGAGAATATCATCTTGCTCTCCTCAAAAAATAGAATCCCCGCAGCCACAGGATTCATGCTCAATGTTTTAGTTAGGTCATATCCTCTTTTTGAGTGGGCAAACAGTGAGGAAATAAAAAGACATGTTCCTTTCCATTATCTTGCTTTTCAGAGAAGCAGGTTTGCTCTCTTTTCAGAAGCAAAGTATTTGTGGGGCCTTTTCCAGTTGCATTTCATCATTTTAATTTTAGTTTTAGGCAAATGTATGAGTTTTCATCTTTTTCTCTGACCTCTAAGTGGGCAATAGCTATGTCTGTCTTGCCATTTTACTTCTGACATAGTGACAGTGTTTGGAACAACCTAGGTTCCCAATAAATAATTCATCTAATAAATTGATGTATGTCACCATTGTTATATTACTAGGGTATTAGGAAAAAATGTATCAAGGACAATTAGCCAGAAGAAATTTTAAACTAGGCTTTCCTATTAAGGTAGGTTTTGTTAAAATTTCGGGGCCAATTTTATTTCCTTCCCACCTAGTAATGTGGCTATAGCTATAACATAGGCTAATGACTTGATTTGGAAACTTTGATATGCCAGAAATTGTACTAAGATCACTCGTTCATTCCACATGCATGCACTGAGTGCCTATTAAGGTTGGCTCTATGCCGTGGTAGAATTCTCTCCAGCCCCATGGGAATGAGGATTTGGAAGTGGCTATGTAAATACAAAGAACACAGGTTAAATATACAAATATATTTTTATATTAAAATCATTGCAATCAATTGTGAGATATAATAGAGTTATATAAAATGTACAATGAGACACAGAAGGAGTGACAGTGAATTCTGTTGTGGGTCTTTAGAGAAAGCTATAAAGTCTAAGAGTTATGGAGGATGGCGGTCTAAGAGGAAGAGCATTTCTGGGGAAGGTAGTAATACCTAGAGTCTGGAATAGTCAGGGATTTGCGTGTAGTTAATTGTGATCGAAATAAGAGGGTGGAAAATAACTGGAAGGGTTTTGAAAATGCAGTTACCCATGGATCACTGAGGATAACTTTCACCTAGAATTCATGGACAGTACTAGATTCAGAAGGGTGGTGGACCATAAACCAAAGTGATAATGACTGGGGAAGATTTTTTGCTTTGCCTAATCGTGCTTATGTCCTGACAAAAGAGTCACAGATTCAAGGTAGATACAACTAATCGAATACAGAATACGCAGATGAGTGAATGCCTCAAGGAAACATTATAGTGTAAGAGATAGAGAATGATAAGCCCCTGTTGGTTCACAGGTGGTTCCTCTTTACCAATTTGCAACATGCTGAGTGGTTGATAAAATTGAAAATGATCTTACCTTATCTCTAACTACATTCCTAATAGTTATCTCACTATTGATACCAAGCGGAAATATCTGCTGGGTCCACGTGCAATATATTAGATTTAAAAACCTAGTTGTAGTCTTTTTTGAGAAGAAAACTGGAGAATGGGAGTATCTAGTAGGACAACTGATTTATAATTTAACACAGTTTTCCTTTATAAAAATCATATAGACAACACTTTATTTTGAAGAATTAATTGTATAGCTTGACAAGTATTTGATTCTATCACTAAGCACTGGTTCTGAACTATTTGATATTTTAAAGTATTTTTCTGTCTTCCTGCTCCCTCTTTTTAGTTTTGGGTATTAGTTACTAGATATCAGGATTGGGGGTCCTAGACTCCGTGGACGTATGCTGTCCAATATGGTAGTCTTGAAACATGGTAGCTATTGAACATTTGAAATGTGGGCAAGTCTGAATTGAGATGGGCTGTAAGTGTAAAATGCACAACTGATTTCAAAGACTTAGTTTTGAAAAAAGAACGTATTTCTTTCATAGTTAATGTATACATATACTGAAATAATTAATTTCATCTGTTTCTATTTTTGATGTGACTACTAGAAAATTTTAAATTACATATGTGGCTCACATTACATTTCTATTGAATAGCATTGCTTTAGACTATAGAAAAGTTGTCATAGGATTGTGAGTCTAGTGATATAATTTGCTTAGATATCAGTGAATATGTAAGGTTTAATCATTCTGTTAGCCCAAAACATTCTGATAGTAAGTGTCTCCAAATAAGTACCTATTAAATTCTTTTTTTTCTTCATGAAGCTAAGGTGTTAAGAGAATTTTCTTTTTAAGTCTTTGGCTGAATAACTTCTTGTTGACAATAATGACAGTTTTGGTAATCTAGCAGTCACGATTACATTCCGGGCAAGGTCAGTAGGCTAACTGATCTTTCAAGTCTAGGGAAAGATAAATTTCAGCTTCTCTGATGGAAATGGCTTTGAACTAGAAGTCAGAAGACCTGGATTATAGCCAAAGCTTTCTTGGCCACTTATAAACAGTCTGCATATTCGTTAGTAATAAATTATTTTGCTGGGAGCCAACCATATGTTTCCGTATATATAAAAAGGGGAAAATTGATAATAGCAACCCAACCCACCCACAAGGTTATTATGGCAAGTTTATGTATAAGATGACACAGTACAAGATGTGCTTAAGTTGTCATAGCTTGCACTTTCATGAGGATTTTTGCCTACATGAAACTTTGCAATGTCTTTTACAGAATAATGGAAACCTGCTTCCCAATGCCCATAATTGGACAGTATAAATTGTAATTGGTTATTATTGCTGTTCATCATCTTGGGATAAAAGAAGCTGGCAGGTTACCTCAAAGGACAGATCCAGTGATCTGTCGACCTTGATCCTGGATGAATCAATTTTTAAAAATCCATGCCTTTTAAAATGGGGATAGAGTGGGGTGAGTCACAGAAAATCTCAGGCCTTTGAAACAATTCAGGAGAGAGACTCTTGTGGCTGAAGTCTGAAAATCCAGTGTGGGTAATTGTTGATTATTAATTAATACTGAGTTGAGTAGCAAATAAAGGGATCTTTTCTGGAAATCTTTAGATGAATGTTTGTATCTTAAGAGTGTGACCCTTTCACTGCTTTAGTAAAGTACCTTATTAATTAATTGG
Organism: Stenella coeruleoalba; assembly: GCF_951394435.1. Lineage (NCBI taxonomy): Eukaryota > Metazoa > Chordata > Mammalia > Artiodactyla > Delphinidae > Stenella > Stenella coeruleoalba. The sequence goes on along the minus strand of NC_137149.1, from coordinate 132,268,272 downwards.
GTTCAGCAAGGAGAAGGGAGTCTTTCTTGATCTTTGGCCCAAACTATCCCCTAAAATAGACTGAGAGAAGGAAATATAATCCCGTGGCATTAAATTGTGCCACTCAAAGGAGCTATTCTCAGCATCAAAATCACACATATTCTTTTGGAAATATTTTTGACTCTGCCCTTTTCCTTCCTTTCTGCATTAACATTAATTTAAAAGCAAAACAAAAAAGATCTGCTGCGGCATCATCCTTTAACTATTTCTTGCCTCCATAAGCTTCTACTTGGCTGAAATACATGTAGAGTTTCTTTAGCACCTATAGAAAGAGAGGCAGAACTTTTCCAGGATGTGGCTTCTATTTATGCTCGAAACTTGTATACTTAACTGTCTGTATCAGCCCTCTGCTACATTTAATTTGGTTTTGTTTTGAAGTCATTGTTTTTCATGCTTGGTTTATATGCTAGTCATTGTGCTAAATGATTTGCATGCATTATTTTACTTAATCTTCTCAAAACCTTAATATCACCATCTCAGAATTGAGAGGAAAACTGATGGAACCTAGCTCATCGCTAACTCAGAGCTCATCGTTTATTCCATGCCTGTGCTCTGTGCCCAGTGCACACAGCTTGGAGAACAAGCAATGCCCTATAACATTTAGTTTTCCATTTAATCACTTCACCTCACTTGCCCATGTTAGCAGTAAGTCACAAAGAGCCCTCCTCTTAAACTATATGTATTATCTTCTATATAATAAGCTCCTAGAGGGAATTATCACTTATGGTGTCTTTTGGTTACTGCTGTGTCTAAAACAATACCCTGGGCTAGTAGGAGGTAATAAAACTTTATTGAGAATGATGATGATGATGTTGATAACTATTAGAATGTGGTATTAATAGATGATTTCAATTTCTATTCCCTTCCCACACACATTTTTAAAAACTTCAACCTTTGAAAACTTCCCACATTTCTCTATCCAGACAGTTCAACTTCATTTCTATACTCCACATTCTGAACCTCCACAGAGTGGGAAGCTCAGCTAGCAGGATTTTAGAGGAACTAGTCTTCTTTTGAAATAAAAATTCATGGCAATCCCAGGGAGTGGCCATATCCCAACAACAAGACAGAGTTGAGACTGGGCTCATCTGTCGCGGATGTCAAAGTGAAGTTCAGTACTTTTCTGAATCATGGTTCTTAACTAATAGAACTAATTATTAAAACTAATTAGTTAAAACCTGCCTCTTGTAGCACACATATCACAAACAGTGGTACCGCACTCAGCAAATAAGTGGGTTTCACTGCAAATCCCGCGAAAACCTCATCTGTGCCTCCTCCAATCTATCAACTCATGTAAGCTCTTTGAGATCATTAAATGGCAATCCAATGGGAACAGCAATGTAGTGGCTGACAGTTTTTGTTTTAAATGCTTTCATTTGCTTTAGTTTTAGTTCCAAGCAAAATGCTATAAATAATGTACTGTACTTACATTTATAATTTAAATGCACACAGCATTATTATACTGTACTGTAACAGCAGCAGGAGAAGCTCTCTAATAATATGTTGCCAGCATGCCAAAGACACTCTGTCCTTTATCAGAGTTTATCTCACACACACACACACACACACACACACACACAGAGGCTTGGTTTATATTTGTGAGCAAGGGCATACACAGATATCACAAACACCTGATACTAGAGAAGGGTGCTCAAAATCTAATCAAACGTAAAAGCTTTTGCACAGCAAAGGAAATCATAAACAACTCACAGAATGGGAGAAAATATTTGCAAACGATGCAACTGACAATGGGCTAATCTCCAAAATATACAAACAGGTCATGCAGCTCAATATCAAAAAAAACAAAAACAACCCAATCTATAAATGGGCAGAAGATCTAAACAGACATTTCTCCAAAGAAGACATACAGATGGCCAAAAAGCACATGAAAAGATGCTCAACATCACTAATTATTAAAAATACCTTTAAAGTCAATTTTATTAAGGTATATTTTACATATAAAAATATACCCATTTTAAGTCTACAGCATGAGTTTTGGCAAATATGTACACCTCTGTAATCAATGCCATAATCAAACTACAGAAATTTCTATCAACTCAAAAAATTTCCTCTCTCTTGGCATTCCCCTTATATCCTGGCTCAAGACAGCCACTGGGCTGATTTCTTTCCTAGTGCTTCATATAAATGAAGTCATAAAATATGCATTCCACTATGTGTGGCTTCTTTTTTGCAGCATAATGCATAATGTTTTTTAGATTCATTTTGTTGGGTGTATTAGTAGTTTTTTTCTATTTTATTTCTGAGTGGTATTCCATTGTGTGACTATACCACAATTTGTTTAGTAACATTTGGCTATTATGAATAAAGCTAATATGAACCTTTGGTTACAGGTCTTTGTATAGCCATGACATGTGTTTTCATTTGTCTTGGGTAAATACATATGAGTGGAGATGGTGTGTCATACAAGAAGTATATATTTAACTTTTTAAATTTTATCCCAGGAAGAATCTGCTAAATTGTTTTTCAAATTGTTGAATGATTTTACATTCCCACTAGCAATGTATGAGAGTTCTAGTTTCTCCATATTTCCATCAACACTTGGCATTGTTGGCCTTTATAATTTTAGCCACTCCTGTGGATATGTAGTGGTATCTCATTGTAGTTTTAAATTTGCATTTTCCTGATGAATAACTGATATTGAGTGTCTTTTCATGTGCTTATCAGAAAATCATATATCCCCTTTAGTGAATTGTCTTTTCTAATTTTTTTCTGTTTTTCAGTGGATTGACTTCTTATTTTTAAGCTTTTTGAGCTCCTCACATGTCCTAGATCTAAGCCATGTCAGATATATATAATGTAAATATTTTCTCCTATCCTTTGGCTTTGCATTTTCAGTTTATTAACGCTCAATTTGGAGAGCAGAATTTTTAGTTTAAAGTTCGACTGATGTTGTCTTTAATTTTGGCCTTTTGGGCCTTATCTAGGAAATCTTTACTGACATTAAAGAAGGCAAATGTTATAGATCTGGATTTAACGTTTAAGGTTATGACACTTTAGAGTCAGTTTTGTGTGTGGTATGAGGTAAGCGTTGAGCTTTGCTTTTTCATCACGTGAGTTCCAGAACAATTTGTTGAGAGGACTGTCCTTTCCCCATTGAATTATTGTGGCACCCTTGTCAAAAATCAGTTGACCATATATTCATGTGTCTATAGGAGAAAAGCATACATTTGATTCTTTCTGTAATCTCTATTTTATTTCATTGATTAAATTCTATTCTTAGGTCAGTTCTGAACTGTCTTGATTTAAAGTAAGTTTTTAAATCCAGTATTGTGAGTCCTCCAAATTTAGGCTTTTAAGAAAATGTTTTAGCTATTCTAAGTCCATTCTATTTCCATATAAACATTGGAATCATCTTAACAATTTCTACAAAGAAGAAAATTAAATTTGGCCTGAAAATGTAATAAATCTGTAGATCAATTCGAATAGAACTGACATCTTAATACTACTGAGTCTTTTAATGCATGATTTAGTATTCTTTAATTTCTCTTAGAAGTTTGACAGTTTTTAAGTGTACAGGGAGTGAACATATCTTGTAAAATTTATCCCTCAGAATTTTATATATACTGGCATAATTGTAAATGGTATATATATATTTTTAATTTTCATTTTTTGGTTACTAAATAAAAGAAACCAGTTGATCCTGTATATTGATCTTATATTCTTCAACTATTACAAATTAATTTATTAATTTGGGTAGGTTTTTTGGAGATTTCATAGGATTAATGCATGACTTTGTCACCTTTGTTTATAATGGGATGGTAAAGTGGTCCTTTTACCACTAACTATAGCCAGGAGCATAATTGTTAGCCCGTTTTTATATATAGGTAAACTGAGATTAGAAAGACTAAGTAATAAAGTGATGAAGAGCAGGGATTTGGGGTTTAGGTTGGAATCCAAATTTTTACTGCTTACTAGTTGTACCACCTTGGGTAAGTTATTTAATTTTCTGTCTTGGTTTCCATATATCTAAAATGAATATGCTGCTGCTGAGAAAAATAATAAAAAAATATAACGTAATATTAGAAGTTGTATCTTATCATTGTTTTCTTATTAACTGAGATGACAGATGTGAAGGTTTTAGCACAGTGCCTGGAAACAGTGCCTCAGACACAGTGTCACTAACCAATGATATTATCCGTAATCACTTTGGTAGAATTCTGACTTTAAGTTCAGGAATGTAATATTGATGAACAAGATAGAGGTTTTTTCATTATTTATCAAAACTGTTTTTCCTTTAAAAAGTATCCAGAACAAGAAAAAGGTGTTCAGGCCCATAGGATAAATCCCCTTGAAGAAAAGACAAAGTATACTCATTTAAAGGAACATGAGAAGTCTTGTTTGTGTTTGTGGGGAAATGTTGACCAGAAGTTCTGTAGATAATCCATGACATATTCTCAGTTCAAGGTACTTATTAGTTAATTAATCACAATGACGGATATCTTCAATATTAGGCAATAATTAACAAGTTCACAGTCTTGAGACTACCACTCAAAAAACAGCTTTTAAAGGACTTTTCTTTTTAAAACCCCATAAATTCTCGATGGAGAAAAATCAGGCGGAAGAGCTAGCCTGCTCATTGTTGAAGGTTTGTCGGTGTCCTAAGTTGATCCTCAAGAACTTAAGTTTGGCAGGTAGACAAAAAATAAGATACAGATTTGTCAGATATGTAAGGGAATATTTCAGCTCAGCAAGGGGAATTTAGAAGTCTTTCTCTGCTGACTGATCACAGCCAGTGTGTCAGACAACAACATCCGCTTATTCTTAGATGACAACAGTTAATTAGCTCTTGTTTATGTTTTGACTATTGATAGACTTAAATTATATTCATATTGTCATGCAGAACAAACACACAGAAAGGTTTGCCTTTGATCTAAATACATTTTTTCCTTGGCTGCAGTGACATTTGAACTGTATATCAGAATAAAAAACTTATAAGAAATCAGGCATAAAAATAGTAGGGGCGAGGGTGGGGTGGGAGGGCTTCAAAAAAAAGTAAATCATCTAAATCAGATAATTAAAAAAACATCTGATTAATGATAATTTTGGCTTGAAAACCAAGTGCCTTATTTCAACAGACATTCAAGTTGACTTATAAAAATGCAGACATTACCTTTGAGATTGACTTTACAAAATGCCATGAATATCTCTGCAAATATCTCAATCCTCTTATCACTTTGACTTTTTAAAGATTTAATGCTATAGTTGTAAGTATAAAGCATATTCCTTATGTATAATTCTTGAACTAGAGTGAATTTCATTCTTTCATTATGTTTAAAAAGCTTTCCTTCTTCCTGATCCTTATAAACTCCCTTCGAACAATATTTATTAAGGTCAAGAAAATGGTTTTTCTAGAAGTCAAAATAGCATATCACTTGTAGTAATTTAAATTGCAGAAGAGTTTGTATCTTTACTACATTCTGTGTAACAATGCTTTTGCTCTGTAAAGCATTCTGGGGGTGTTGGAATATTTTTCTTTTGAAGACAAATGCTCCATGGTTGGCATGCTCTAGCCACTGCTGCACCCATTTAAAGACTTCTAGGTTAGAGTTAAGCATGGGCAAAGCACCCCTCAAGGGAAAGTGTAGGTACTGGAGATCCTAGCCTTTTTCTATACCCTATTGTTGTTCTTTTTCTTTTTTATTCCCCATTTTTCTTCTCAAAGAAACATAAAGAGGCACCAGTAAAAAATATAAGTATTCTTGTTTGGTCCTTGATTAGAAGTCGTGCAGACATCAGGGAGCAAAAACCAAAGTGATTATTCACATAATCCTCAACGCTGAACATTTTAAAATACACTGCAACAAAATAAATTGTAAAAGGTAGTTTTAAATGTACCCTCTGTCTCTACTACATTGTCCTTGTATCACTAGGATAATTTAGCACCGAAATCAGCTTAGGCAATCATAAAAGTTAAAGAGCTGCCCCTGGCAGCGTTTTTGTTCCAGAACTTTCCACAGAACTTCAGCCATCATGATGTCTTGATCCCTTGTGTCCAAGGAGTGGTCAAGGTTTATCATTCAGCCTTCAACAGAAGAATTTGACCCTGATGGAGCGGCAGCTATAATCATACGGTATTTTTAGGAAAGTGATACACTGAAAAATAATATCACAATTATGTATTTATGAAATGTTGGTTTCTACAAACTGGAGATTTAAGAATGATTGCTAGAACAAATCAGTACATTTCTAAAAGAAAATAAAAATGCACAGAGATAGTGTCAATCAAATCGATTATGAAAAATCACAGTCCTGTTATCTTCATAATGAATGCAGTACAGTGTCATAAATGCCCTTACATCCTTGTCACATAGTGTGAATTACAAAGAGAAAGACCAAAGAAATGGTAAATTGACTTCCCTTGAACAGGGTCTGATACGTGAATCCTTTGTCCCTTTCTCACTTATTAGATGCCTTTCATTAGTGAGTTCTCATAGTCTAATAATCAATCCAAAAATACTCATAATTATGGGAAGACAATATCATTGCCATTTTCACAGTCATATTATCATATTTTTAGTGTGTTGAGTACAGCAATTATTCATGAAAAGTAACACATGTAAGTATGAATAAAATATCTTTATGTACAAAGTGGCATGGCAGGATTTTGACCCAATATTTAATAATACACTTGCAAATTTTCCCTGCATTAACATAGTAGAAAACAATAAATACAAACGTTAGGTAATAAAAGAACACTGAGAAAGTAGGAAAGTCTCCGTGGATAAGAAATGTTAGTTCTGAAAACTTTAAACTCAAGGGACAGTCATTTCATCAGTGAAGGCACCTGCCTGGGCTGTCAGGTTACCTGCTCACAGATGCCCCTCCTAAAATTCCCTCCCCTAGGAATGTTCCTATAAAATGTGGTAATGTGTTTTTTCACATCTTAGAGGACAGGAGAGGCCCAGGATGGTTTCCGATTCTCTTAGATTATTGCGTGTCATCTGGACATCACTTTATTGGGACAGGTGCACACTGGCGAGCAGGATTGGAGGTCAGGATTGAATCCACAGGGCTTTCTCCCTTTCTAACCGTGGAGCACAGAAGCTGAAGAGTAAGCCTGTGGGGTGGGAAAGGGGGAAACAAAAAAGGTCAGATTCTAAGAAAGTGAAGACGTAGAGATGCTGGGGGACACCATCTCTTGGTAAGAAATATTAGCGACCAGCTGAATTTTTCCACCCAGTAGAGTCACTGGAATGTCTCATAAGCACTTCAACCTCAACAAGTCTGAAAGGAAACCCACTAGACTGCCTCCCAAACCTATTCCCTCTCGCTCCGTAATTCCAATCTTTGCTCTTACCTTCATGATCCATCCAGGCACTCATGCTAGATGTGTGGGCATAATCTATACCCCTAATAGTTCTTCCCCAATGCCTACATTTGCACAATCCCTACTTCTGGAGAATGTCACCTTCCAGACAATTCTTTATTCTATTCTGCCTCTTCCTCTGTATCCCTACTGTATCTGCAGACCTGGTGAAGCCCTTGTTCTTTTCCCGGGGAATACTGAAATAGCCCTCTGACCTCTCCGCTTCCAGTCTTACTCCTGTTGAATTAATCTTCGACACTGAACACTCAGTGATGTGTCTCAAGCACAAATCTCATCGTACTCCTCTTCTGATTAAAGCACTTCACCGCACCCTATCACTAACGCGACATCGTTCGAGGTCTGTTGCTTGGGGTAACAATGTGAGTAATTAAGAAATTGATTGGCAAGTTTCATGCTTTGCTTCCGTGTACTTATCAGGGAGAAGAGTGAACAGGCAACTCTGCACTTCTCCTTCACAGAAAGGAGAGTCAGGGCTTTGGTTTATTACTTTGGGTGTTCTTGTTTGCGGTACAGAAAGAAGTTTCTGTATTGGCGCCCCAAAACAGCAGGAGATGGAAGCTTCTGTGCTTTAATTGGGAAAGGGGCACATGCCCGGCATGGCAGGGTAGGTGCTGTCGTGCTGCAGATGGCAGTGCTGGTGGTTTGCTGGAGTCTGGGAGGAGGAGGATATGGTGGGGGTGAGGGTGGGCAGTGGACCAGCGTGGAGACCTGCATCTTGCTCCCTCATGGCATGATCGGTGAGGCAGGGCCTTTGCGAGGGATGGTTGCATTGCTGCCTTGCAGTGCGGGAGCCGGACACTGGTTACTGTGTCTTGCGGGACAGTTGGAAGACCAGAGAGTGGACACAGGATCCAGGTCAAGTCTTAGTCTGTGGAAAGGACTGTAAAGCAGGGCATTTCTTTTTTTTTTTTTTTGGTACGCGGGCCTCTCACTGCTGTGGTCTCTCCCGTTGCGGAGCACAGGCTCCGGACGCGCAGGCTCAGCGGCCATGGCTCACGGGCCCAGCCGCTCCGCGGCATGTGGGATCTTCCCAGACCGGGGCACGAACCCGTGTCCCCTGCATCGGCAGGCGGGCTCTCAACCACTGCGCCACCAGGGAAGCCCCCATGATAGATTCTTTAATCATATTGACAACACTTTATAAGCAAAGAAGCACAATGGTTCTAGGAGAAAAGATCATTCTATCCTGGTTTTATAGATGTGGAACCTACTGCAAAGCATTATAAAGAAATTTGTTGAAGGCCATAGACTAGGATCAGAAAATAAATCTTGCTTTACTTGTGATGTTTTCTTTTTAGCCCTCATTCTTCATTTTAAAATGTAAGAAAAATAATTGAAGCACATGTTAAGCTTTTCTGGAAGTTCACAAAGATGCTTTTAGATGATCAAGGATATCATTTAGAAAATTACAGAAGTACAGTGAATTGCATCTGCAAGAAAAATAGAAATGGGTAACATTCCACTTTGTTGAGGATCTGTGGGATGAGACTTTCATGCAAGTTATTGGTCTTGCTGCCCCTTGGTTCTTCGTTGATCTGAAACTCCCCTCACTTCTTAAACTGGCAGGTGGCTTGGAACAGAACGGACAGGAGACCTACTGGAGAGGGAGCGGCCAGGTGGCAGTAGGTCTCCTCCCTTCTAAAGCACAGGATTGCTCTCAGAACAATCAAAAGACTTTCTTTTCAGTTCTAAAATTGTTTTTCCCCTCATTTAAGATATATCTTGGACATGTCTACATGCAATTTAAAAATTGTCTTGATAATCACTTTTGCTAGTTGTATAATGTCATTGATTGGATCATACCTAATTTATCTGAAATTTCCATACCACTGGACATGCTGTTTCTAAATGTTTGCTACCGTTCTTTGTATATTAATCTTTAATCACATTTCAAATAATTTCCTTTTGAAAATTTCCTAAAAGTGAAGTTACTAGGTGACAAATGTGAATATTTTAAGTCTCTTAGTGAATATTACCAAACTGCTCTTTGGAAAGATTAATCCAGTTAATCCAATTTATACTGTCAAATGCAGCATATGATACTATTTACTTCACCAGTATGATTTTTAAAAATTAGGAAAAGAAAAACTCAAGTAATTGAAGGTTATAATTTTTTTGGTCTTAATTCCATTTTTGATTAGTAATAGTACAGGAACTCTTCTATAATTTTATATTACCATTTTTATTTCCTCCTCTGTGAATTGCCTGTTCCTGGCCTTTGCTCATTTAAAAAATTTATGATTTGTATAACTGTCTTTGTATATTTAAAATATTAATGAATTGGTCTCATATTTATGACAAACATATTCCTGATTTATAATTTATAGTTTTCTTTATGATAATTTTTATGTTTGGAAATTTTAAGTCATGATGTAGTAGAATTCCTAATTATTTCCATTGTGTTATATTGTTTCCTGGTCTGAAAATTCTTAATCAGGCACATAATACAACCTAACAAATTTTTCTTCTAGTTTTTTTTACATTTAGTTTTTTTATATATTTTCCCCATATAGATATTATTAGCTAATGTCCCTTCACACTCGTTATTAACCAATTTGTTCAGACCATTTGTTGGCATCAGTAAGAAAAGGATGTGCTTTCCTGCTCTGCATTTTGGCATAAAAATTCTGGCCTTAGCAGAAGTCCTATGTAACAGCAAATCAATTCCTTGTCACTTTGTCATAAAATAATTAATCTCTTGTCATAAAAGAATTAATCTCAGAAGAAGATAACAGAGCATATTTGCATTACAAGTGAGCACAAATATGTGTAGAAGTGCATACAGCGAATGTATCTCTAATCTTTGATTCCAGCGGCCTTCAAAACTTACCACAAGTTACTTTTGCACTAACAGCCATTTTGAGGGAGGTATCAGCTAGTAGCTGGGAGGAAAATGAATTATACAGGGAAAGCTTAAACTAAAATAATCATTTTCTTATTCTAAATAAATTATGGTCCCTAAATATAGCAATAAATCTGCAGTGAAGGATAATATTTTTTGAAACTCCTATCAACCTTCCTCTTGTTGACATAAAAGTCTTAAGAGATTTTAGAACTAGATTGAATTGATCAGTTGTATCAATCATGCCCATATAGCTTTTTAACTTCTTTCTCTATTTTCTTATTTCTTATGTGCGATTTCATGTTCTCACTAGACAAAGCTTTGCAGAGAGGGCAAGGGTCATAGATTAAAGGTATTTTGGAATTCCATTAAATATAACATTCAGCACAAAATAGATGATCGTTATACGAAGCAGCAGGCATTAAATACATCTAGAAATTTATCCTGAGGTGAAAAATTTTAACATGAGTGAATGTGTCCGTATCAGTGTTTGCGGTTGCATACCAATCCAAAGACTTCTCAATTTCTTTTCTCAACTTCTAGCTCTGATAAATGCATTCCTATTTATCCTGAATTTCTGAGTTGATATCTTATTTCTAGGTGATATCTGATTTCTAGGAGGAAGCAATTACTCAGCGGTTACTACATTTAAAGTACAATGGTTGCTAATAGAAATATATTGAAAAAGAGTAAGACAAATAGACAATAGAACTGACCAATTTCAAATATGTTTCTTCCCATTACTTTCATCTTTACTGTTCAGAACATTGTTATGTAATTCCACAATTACTCAGAAAGGCAACAGAAGCTATTTACCTCTGCAGATCAAAAGACATGAGATTAGAGGCTAGGAATATTTTTTCAAGTACAAAAATTGAAAGGAATGGGAGTTGGATAATAATTCATTTTGTTGAGCTTGTTTGGGTCAGTACTCTTCCTTTTCTTCTGTATAGAGACTGTCTCCTGCATAGAGACTCTTCTTTCTTTCTCTTCCCAACTGAACAGAAGACTTCTTCTTCCTCCAAACTGGACAATTAGTCACTAAGATTTGAGCATTTTAACAATCTGGAAGGCATCCTTTTACTAGCCACAGGATTGCAAAGAAACCATAGCTTGTACGGAAGGAAGCTTGCCATATACTAGAGAGGGCTGGACCACGTCTCCACAAATTGCTCACACTTCTCAGGTTCTTGAATCTTGCATCTGAAAGAGTGCATTGCAAAAGGATAGGCAAAGGCCCAGATTCCTCTCATCCTAACCCATCCCTTGCTGGCTAGAGAAGGATGAAATTCTGACACTGATGCATGTCTGGATGACACTCCTTTGTTTACATCTCTTGCTCCTGGCCAGAGAAGCATGGCTGGCATCATTTATGCAATAAACACTGGCTGAGTATCCATAACAGCACTGTCTTTGTGCTGGGAAGTAGACATAGGTAGTGGGCATAACAATGATATTCCCCCCGGACGCTACCCAGAGTGACTACCATTGTGTTTAGGCCAATTCTGGGCATACACCTATTTATCTGTTCTTTTGCTTTTTTACTATTAGTTGCTAAAGGGTAAATTTCTCTGCAGGTTCTAAAAATGATCAAACCCTAATTGTGAGGGCACTTAATCAATGCTGCTTGTGAAAAATAAGTCAAAAGAAACTTTTCTTACCCAATTCTAGAAAAGCAAAAGACGGTCCCATGCTAAACTGGAAAGGTTAATTCCAGCAGGCCTGAAATCGGGCTGAGTTGTTTTACTGAAATAAGACATGTACCTGCATTGCACTGACTCCTGGTCAAAGAATGGAACACACAGAATAGCAATTGCTTGTAATCATAGTTTTGAGAGGCTTCAATTATTCATTGATTAACAATTAATGTAATGAGATTGATCACCTTGCATCTGGTCTCATTGAGACACATGGAGGGCTCTGTCGCTCATCTAGTTATATAGCAAGAATGTGCCTACGTGACCATCTGGGTACTGTAAGTTCCCTATATACTAACGAGTTCTGTTCCAAGAGTGTGTTCGTAAGTCCAATTTGTTCGTAAGTCCAACAAAGTTAGCCTAGGTACCCAACTAACACAATCAGCTGTATAGTACTGTACTGTCATAGGTTTATAATACTTTTCACACAAATAATACATTAAAAAAAACAAAAAATGAAGGAAACATTTTTACTCTTACAGTATGGTACTTTGAAAAGTACAGTAGTACAACAGCTGGCATACAGGGGCTGGCATCGAGTCAACAGGCAAGAAGAGTTACTGACTGGAGGAGAGAGAGGAGGTGGGAGATGGTAGAGCTGAAGGGTCGTTAGCAATAGGAGACAGAGTGCAATTTCACTCATGCCTGACGTTGATGGAATGCATGTTCGCATCTTTGAAAGTTCGCAACTTGAAGGTTCATATGTAGGGGACTTACTGTATAAGAGACCCCAGCTGAGGGTGCATTTTGGATCACCTTGTTTGAGGTACTTTGTGCACACATCCATGGTTCCTGGCTCCAGAGAGAAAGTACATCTGGGTATGGTTCTTACTGAGAGAGGACAATTGTACCTCCCACCTGGCATCTCTGGACCCCTCTCCCTGAGCCAACCTTTGGCTGTGATGCGCATTCTTACCTTAATGCAGCTCCTATGTCATATACTTTTTTTTTTTTTTTACTGTCATTTTGGGTCCTGCAAATCTTCCTTAGCAATAGAACCCTGTCTAACTGCCACTGTTAAGTATATATATGCTGACCCAGGCAGAGGCAAACTACATCTATGAGGAAACATTACGAACAGGCAGAAAGGAGGAATTGTATCATTCCTGAGGTAGGCAGGGCAACTGGAAGAATCTTCTTCAGCCCCCAAGACATTTATTTCTCTGGCAAATGTTCTTAGAGTTTGTTTTTAGACAAATAGAAAATGATGGTTTAACGGACACAAGCTATTAACTTTTCAGGTTATAAAAGTCTTTAAAAATAATCTGAGCTGCAGCAGGCTAACAAAACAGATATTAATGAGTATCTCAGTGAGTGGAATTAGGGAACTTACATATTTATTGCCCAGGTGTGGAGAGGATTCATCAAGCTGTCAGTTCTTGGTTTTTCCTTGTGCAGAGTGCTCACCTAAAAGCAGAAGATATGCTTTGATCTATAAGCTCAGAGAGTGAATAACAATGAAAATAAAAGTTTCTTGGCTTGTTTTCTGTTTTTCAAGGAAAGTCCAATTTCCCTTCAAGAACGTCATTAGAGCCACAACTTACCTCTTGGTATTGCCTGGAAATTGTTCACCAAGATTTATGAGCTTTATTCGGCCATTGTTTATTTTTACCCTAGAGGAGCAATGCTAACTCACTCCCTGCAGATAGGGGGTGTGAGTTGGGAGGTGATAGCAAGAGAGGCGCCCTAGGGAATAAGTTATTGAATTTTGCTTGTTCCATAAGCTGGCTGTGCCTGAGCAAAACTGCATCATATATTTAAAATGCCATTTTATCAGGAAAACATTCTAGGGTCCTTTGTTTAAATAATTCAGTGAGAGTTTTGTGAAAATGAATTTATAGGCCAGCATGAATACTTTGGTGACGTACAAAGCAGCACAGGGAACGTTGCTCAAAATAACCATGTTATTCCATCATCAATATAAAGATAAATATTAACTTAGGATGATGGGGAGCTGAGAGGCTCTAAGCATTTTTTTTTTATTTATTTATTTAATTTATTTTTGGCTGCATTGGGTCTTCGTTGCTGCACGGGGGCTTTCTCTAGTTGCGGCGAGCAGGGGCTACTCTTCATTGTGGTGCTCAGGCTTCTCACTGCAGTGGCTTCTCTTGTTGCAGAGCACGGGCTCTAGGTGCGCGGGCTCAGTAGTTGTGGCACATGGGCTTAGTTGCTCCGCGGCATGTGGGATCTTCCCGGCCCAGGGCTCGAACCCGTGTCCCCTGCATTGGCAGGCGGATTCTTAACCACTGCGTCACCAGGGAAGCCCCCAAGCATTTTTACTTGCTCTTGGATTTGTGTTCAAAGCATTTCACATTACCTGTGTCTTTCATGTAGATTCAAGTAACAACAACAGTCACATTATATAAAAGCAGTATGGGTCCAAGCGTCCAGCTTTGAGAACAAATGTCATTGTTTTGCTCCAGCTTTTATCTGCCAGCTAGGAAACCAGTCTTCTGGGGACTCCATTGATGTCACCCGTTACCTGCACTGTCATGGCGATAGTAAATAGTACCAGAGACCTAAGAAGAACAAACCTAGGGCTCCCCTTCAAGAGATCCTTAAGTCTTCTGCTTCAAAAAATGTCAGGCTCAGAGCAACAGCCCTCACAAGCCCCTGACCCGCTATAGCCCTTTGCTCACTATTGTTTATTTAACAAAAAGCACAGCATGTCCTGGAATCCATGGCTATAAAGTACAGGAATAAGAAGTAAACAAAAGAAACATTTATTGAACCCCAACTGTCTGCCAGAGTCATGTAAAACAACTCATATGAAAAACTTCAATTCTTAATACCTCCAAAAGTCTGTCTAACTGGGAATAGAAAGTGTGGAAAGATTCAATAACCATATGATTCAAATAACAGTTACAATAATGATATATACGGTAAAAGCAAACAAAGTACATATACACCTAGAAAAAAACAACTGGAAAGAAATACACCAAATGCCAATACTGATCATATCAAGGTTTTCTCTCATAAGTAATTTTAAATTCTTTTCTAGTCACCATTTTCCCCCATTCTCCATTATGCATAACGTGGTCAGATATTAAAATGGCAGTTTAAGCCACGAAGAGATATTCAAGGCAGTAGTGCATGCTGACTTGCCAATCAACAGTTAGAGGAGAGAAAGACCACGTACAGTTGGGACAGTCAAGGAAGCCTTGGTGTAAATGCAGAGACTGACGCAACAACTATTGAGGGGCTGTGAAAACATGCCGAATCTCTGTATGGTTTTATACATCTATGAATCTTTCCCTCATCTTTACAGTTGTTCATTTCCAGTTGTTAATGAACGTTTGTAAAACATAAATAAACAGAAAAGTAACTGTACATTTAATGAGTAATTACCATAATATACTAATTAGTATTAGTTTACTAATATATGAATAATATGTAATTACCACAATGCGTAGGAGGGGAGGTGGGAGTGACAAAGGAGACCAAGGTGCTGTCTCCCCCTTCAAAAGAGCTTGAGCTCAGTGAGGAACACAGAGGATAGGAGATGAGTGACATCTGGGAAGTACATGTTATTAAGTGGTTCAAAATTTGAGCAAGTGAAATCTGGCACATCATGAAAGGCCTTGTAGACGTGCTAAAGTGTTGGAACTTAATCTTAAGTAATTAAAACTTATCAGAGTTTTCTAAGCAAAGGAAAATTATAAATGGATTCAGATCTGCTTTTTCTTCCTCCAAATAGTTCAAAACCAAGTGATGCTTTGAAATTAAATTCAGTGATACAGTATTTTCTTTCTTTTGTGGAATCATGTATTCCTTAATTTAGGCAATTTTCTTCATATTTGTATAGCCTTACATGTTAAAAATGAGATAATGTACATTAACTTTCTGAGGAGTGGTGTAAGTGGGAATCATCTTGAAAATGCATCATGTCACATGTATATTTTGTAGTAAATCATGAGGATGTTTAACTTGGCAAGACTTCTTACTAAACCTGAGTGGCATCTTATATGTTCTCATAAAGGACTCCGTGATCTGCTATGTTTGGTGCTCATTTTTTTCTGAAAGCACGTTCTTGTGTATACCCTAGTAGGCTTTCTCTTTTACATTAAAGAAAGCTCCCAATTGAAATAATCAAATTTTAAACATTATGGGCCACATTTTCAACGGAAGAACCCTGCTTGACAAAGAACATATTTAGAAGAAGCAGGAAGTGTGGATGGATGAACACCATGGCCAATTAGAGGAGGAGGACTTGAGGCAAGGAACTGTCTTATCCAGAGAAAATACTCAGAACAATAACCATTACACATAGAGGCTTGTAGAAACCCAGAAAATTTAGCATCCACTGGCATTCCCCTGAAGGTGAGTTGCTGCAGAGCTCTGTTTCCTTGGAAACATGATATATTGACCTCTAAAATGGCAAAATTGATTTTGAGATATAAGACCAGAGTTTATAAATTGACATACTGACCAATCCAATGAATTCTTAAGACCATTGAATCTCAAATTTCATGTTGTTACCCACATTGGAGCATTAATTAATACTATGTCCCTTAGGCCATGTAGCACATAATATGAAATATATAACAATCATCAGTTCTGAGTGGTGAATAGTCACATATTCTATCAAATTCTTTTTCTGTATTTTTTAACTATTTAAAAATTTTTATATAGGAGATAGTGGAAATTTAGGCTAAACCTGTGAACTTATATAAAACCTAATCATTTCAGACTATTCTAGTTATATTTTAGAATGATGTCACTATTAGGGAAGAGAGATTTAAGTGAAAATAATTATAATAATGTAATTTCTATTGAGTGTGGTGAGCATAATTTTATAACGAAAGCATGTTTGAATAAGTTTTGAAAGAAGGTAGAAAGAGATTTGTTTGCAGGTGTTTCAGGAACCATCAAATCCTGTTAATGGTGGACAGACTTTAATAAAAACTGTGGTAGTACAAAGAGAATTTGGAGGGCATTGTTTTAGATTATCAGTTCTAGGCTACTGAAATCAACTCAGAGTCACCCGTTTTAGTTTTCCCCTATTACCAAATATTTTCTATAATCAGCTAGGTTGACTTTTGAGAGATTATTTTCTTAAAAGAAGTGTGCTTCCTAACTTGAGGTTGGCAGAAATAAAAGTACCAGAGACTAGATCTTATTATTTCCATAGTAATATTTCCTCCTTAGACCTATGACCTGAAAAGCTACTTATGAAGAAAAGGAACTTTGGGTAGTTCAGGGTCTTCTTAACTATCCCACCGTGATCTACCCACTTATTATTGCAGTTAGTATGACGGTGGGAGATAGTAGCTTACACAGAATTATCCTTGGGCCTTGAAGAAGAATCAGAAAGCAAATTAGCAACCAAGAAACACAAGGTTTCTCTGTGGATTTCCCCTCCTGAAAGCCGCGATTCTGGTGTCACTTGTCATTTCCCTGGTAGACACAGGTAGCAGAGCAGGTGGTCCTGATCTCAGGCCCCTCCTCACCAGGAGAGCCAAGGGCTCCTATACGGAGGCTTCTGGTCCACAGCTTGGAGACCCCCAGAAGCTGCCGAGTGTTCGGTTTAAATCCCGAGGGGATAAAGGAGCGTGCATGAAATTACAGGTTGTCATGCTGCTCACAAGTCACAGGCAGATTCTGAGAGCTTTTCTTGATAAATGGTGTAGTCGCACTCCGGGTCCTTCATAACCTTACTCAGGACTGGTCCACGTTTAGTCTCCTTGCCTGGAGGTTTTCCTTGACCAAGTAGAATAGGCTCAGCTACTTAGTCAAGGCTGGTAAACAGCCGGGAGAAACTGGTGAGTGGTTTCCAATTATCCTGTGGAGGAATTTTACTCTTTCATTCATTCATATAGTTACCTTCAAGAGAACAGTGTGGGAATAAAGAAATGTGTAAGAGATACGAGAATGAAAGTCTCTCTTAAGAGAAAATGGCTCCCATGAGGGATTTGGCCATGTCGTTGCAGATTTTGGGTGCCCTTGCTTTTCAACCTCTTTTGTTTATCTGTTGTAATTTGTTCTAGTTAGAATCTCCTACCTGAAATGGGGACCTTATTCAGCCTTTGATATCTTGCTCTTCAATTGGGACTATATTTATAGCCTTTTGTTTTACAAAATCGTTTTTGCAACATATTTATAATGTTTATCATCTGATAGCTCTCACTTCACATAACATATGTATTGTGGGAGTATTTTGTATAGGTAAAATTGGGGGGACTGAATATAGTAAATGTCTTGATGTAACTTGATATTTAAATTAGAGCCACATAGGTTGTTTCATAAAACTCATAATTACTTTTTATTTATATACTTTTTATTTTTTTGGTCATATTGATGTTTTAAATATTTTGTTTACTCAAAACAAAAATGTAATCTGTGTTTTTTTAATTTTTAAAAACTATCTAGCATCTCATTTTTCATTGCTTTCAATACAAATATAATTCATACAAATCATAGCTGTATTTTGAAAATCTTTTTAGATTGCAGACCAAACAAAATCAAAACCTAAGAAACTAGAAAAAAGAAATGTAAATTTTATCAGTAGGAAATTGTGTTTTGTCCTTACTGAGAAGCTCAATTAAAGTATTTGAAGTGATATAAAATATGATATACATTTTAACTGATGAATCCTAGTTCCGGTTGACTGTACACAGCCATTACCAAAAATGAAACAAAACAACAGCAATACTATAAAAAAAAACCCTGCGGCATACTTAGTGTTTTTTCTGCCACTACTGCAGAATAGAAAATGCCTCTAGTCACCACCCATTCTTTAGAACACATCTGCACGCAACCTCCAAAAGCCAGAGAGTCTAATAATCTTACCAAAAATGATATTTCTAGGGCTCATCTTTTCTTCATAGGAGAATTTTGTATTTCTTGGGAGTTAATGATTGAGTTTTTCTAGAGAAGTTATGCTTTTTGGTTATGTTCACATGAACAAAATCCAAGTTAGATTTTGAAATAGCCATTTTTCATCTAATCGACAATCTGGGAGCTTACCAGACTCATGAGAAATTGTCTTAACAGTGAGAAGCTTCACACTCTCTTTATCGGACTGAGGTCTATTTGGAAACAGAAAACATTAAGTTAGCGCCACAGTAATTAGCATTACATATCTGTGAAGGAAAGTAAACATGATACAAACAGAAAGAAGAATATACACGTGCATATATATTTTTGTGTGTTTCTATGGCAAAACTTGTGTTTCTTCATGTACAGACACATATACTTTTATAGCACTTTCATTTCTGGAATCAAGCCAATAAATCTCTGTTATTCTGTTATGGTGATGATCATCAGCTAAATTAAACATCAAGATGGGTCACGTAGGGACTTCCCTGGCAGTCCAGTGGTTAAGACTCCGCGATCCCAATGCAGGGGGCACAGGTTCGATCCCTGGTGGGAGAACTAACATCCCTCATGCCGAGCGGCACAGCTGGAAAAAAAAAAAAAAAAAAAAACCCACCTGTCATGAGGTCCATGTTGCACATGCTTCCACTTACTAATTGTGAGGGGAAGACATAGAAATGTTTCCAAACCTTTTGGACTGATCTGAGTTCTGGGTAATTCCTTTTCATGAGGTCGTGGATACTGCAGTATAGTGTGTCTGAACTGTCTATTTCAACAAGAGTTCCCACCTATCCCTTCTCAGACTCAAAATAGTTTCAAACCCCAATTCCTCTCCTTGGACATCTCAAGAACCTCTACTTTTAATTAAGAATGGTAGGTGGTGTAGGGACATTATTCTTTTTTTTTTTTTTTTTTCCAGTATGCGGGCCTCTCACTGTTGTGGCCTCTCCCGTTGCGGAGCACAGGCTCCGGACGCGCAGGCTCAGCGGCCATGGCTCACGGGCCCAGCCACTCCGCGGCATGTGGGATCTTCCCGGACCAGGGCACGAACCCGTGTCCCCATCGGCAGGCGGACTCTCAACCACTGCGCCACCAGGGAAGCCTGGGACATTATTCTTAAAGTTCACATCCCAATGAATATACAAAAACACCCACAAAAAGGCAGGCTACAAAGTCAGGTCAACACAGAAAACTTAACCACAGAATTTGGTTTTGACATTACAATGGTTTGTCTCTTTGCAGCACCTTGATTGTAACAGTTGGTAGGATTGCTAACAACTGCTTTGTTTGTTTTAGTAAAGTCGAAGCAAAATAACCATCTGTTATTAAAGTAAAGCCACTCAGAGCTGTCTCAAGGTGCAGGCATGATTTTTCCCTAATTGTGAGAAGCATATTGAAAATTTCAATGGGAAAGCTATTTTAAAACTCTAGCTATGTTTTTCTATGATTTTTTGGGCAACTTTTGATTTCTGATTTTACCACTTTACCCAAGATTAAGAGCCAGTTGTTGGAATTTCTCATACTTGAGAGCTCTCTGACAAATAGGTAGCCAAACCCCATATACTATGCCTTCTGCAAAATGCTTGAAAAACCCGAAGAAGTATGAGTAGAGGATCAATACTCTCCTCTATATAAATGACAGGGTCAGAGCTTCTAGAAGAAAACAATGATGTAGCATTACTTACTGGTCATTTCCATTTTCAGGTGTGCCTAGGAGAGGAGGGAATTGTTATTAGAGCTGTGAGGAGCTTAGCTGCAAAAAACCTGAGACCCCTGCCACTTTCTGCTCAAAGATGTCTCTAAAGCCAGTTTTTAACTTTTCAGTCTCTCGCCCCATTCCCCGCCCCACTGACCATTTCCTCAGACGTGGTGACTACTCATTCCTCAGTCACAGCTAATCCATTCATGGTATAGTCTCAACTAGGCCAACTCCACTGAACTTAGCTCTGGACTAATTTTAATCTTATAGTTTCGTATCACTGTGTGGAACTATTATCCATTATTGTACATCCCACAGACACCAAAAAAGGTTTCAGTATCTCTGGAAACAAATTCTTCTCAGAGTATTGAATTACCTTCTTAAAACAAAGAATTGAATTTTTGGCTTTTCTTTATATGTTGCTCTCTCTGGGGACCTAAATCTCTGTATTTGTGGTGAGCCACGATGCTGCTATTGCTTCTAATTGCATCTGAAGCCCACGGATTCAGCTTCTCAGAAGTGCCCTACAAAACGTCACTGAGCCTACTAACTGTAACTAATCTTCTGTCCGCTTTGCCGGGCTGTTCCACGAGGGTTGGTAGAAAGCAAGCCGGGCTCGTGAGAACGCAGAGTGATTCATCCTGCACAAGAGCATGGCCTCTCGGGAGCAGATCATGCTGGTCAAACCTTGCATTGATCTGTGGCCTATTAGGCAAAATATTTAATGGAATCACTTAAGGGCCTTGCTTTATTCCGGATTTTGCTGTGATTTTATTCCATGGCTCGGCTCCCATCTCTTGGATTTCTTTTCCTCTCTAAGGTAGCTCATATCAGGATATGCCTTTTGAATATCATTCTCTTGACTTTGACCATCATTGTTTTATAAAGACGTTGATCTCCACGAAAATTTTGGCTACTGCTATTTCTGTCACCTTGGCTAAGTTACTCCAACATGAATCTTAATCCCTAGAATTTAATTCATGGCACGGTATGCTATTCACCAACTAGCTCTAACTTCATCTTCCCTACCATCAGTAGGGTTTTAACAACAATCCAGTTCACCTATAAAGTCCCCTTTAATAGAAAGTGTCAACTTTTCAAATAACTTATTTGCAAATCTTCCTATGCAAAGCAGTTTTTCACTACAGCGTATTTTTACTGATGGATTTAGCCCACAGTTTTTTCCCCTATCCTGTATACTCAACACCCACTGGCTTCAACTAGATTGGTTGAGTTCCCATAAAAGATAGGATTGGTGGTTTAGAAACTTAGAGAAATTAAACTGATTTATAAAAATGCTATTTCCCCTCTGGAAACTGAGTGAAGAAACATATTTCAGACTTTATTAAGAAGTTTATTCACTAACTCCCAGAGGGAAAGACGTTGATTTGTTTTCTTCTTATTTTACAGCAAGAGCTAAAATGAACACTGCTGTTTTCATATCATTACTTTCCCTTGCACTGTCTTGCTCAGGCGCCAAACTGTCCGCGCCCTGCACAGTCAGCGATTGGCCTCAGGAACAGCATTCATTAGTGTCCTGGGGGCACATTGTCCATGGGGTAAACAAAGAAGAGCGTGGCTCATAAAAATGATTCATTTTTACTTTTTAACAGTATATTAGACTTAGGTAGAGTTCTGTTAGTGAACTGTTTAGAATTAAAGTGAGGAAAGGAAAGGTTCTATTTTACTGAAAATTACAAAATTTAACTCAGCAAGCGTATCATAAGGCTCTCTCTGCTATTTATTATGCACAATGCCATGTGAGTCATACATAGTTTGTGACTTGGAGGGGTTGCCTGAAGTTATGGACTGAATGTTTGTGTCCCCTCAAAATTCATATGTTAAATCTTAATGCCCAATGTGATGGTATTAGGATGCTGGGCCTTTGGAAAGTGATTAGGTCATGAGGGCAGAGTCCTTAGGAATGGCTTAGTGCCCTTATAAAAGAGATCCCAGAGAATTCTCTTGTCCCCTCTGCCACAAGAAGACACAGGCAGATCTGAAAACCAGGAAGAGTGTGCTCATCAGACGTCAAATCTGATGGTGTGTTGGTTGAACTTGTCAGCCTCGGGAGCTGCGAGAAATAGATGTTTGTTGTTTAAGCCACCCAATCTATGGCATTTTTGTTAGAGCAGCCTAGACAGAATAAGATGTTTGACTCTCAGAGGAAGCAGGCTTATAGAGAAGTAACTATATTATAGTGTGATGAATGCTATCATTAAATTCTGTGGAATTAGAAGTAATAGAACACTCCACTCTGCTTAAAGAGATGGGGTGTCGAAAAAATATGGACTAAGTTTGTTTTTAAGCTAGATTCTAATGGATAAGATGGAGATTAGGTGTGTTATAAAAGTTAAGCAGTGGGCTGAACATTCCAAGAGAAGGAATAACATGGATGAAGCAGAATACATGGCACTGCATTATACAACCAGGAAGGTGTCTGAAATGGAAAGACAGATTGAAGTTTAAGATAACATAGGCGAGTTCCCAGGAACTGGAGGGGGATTCAGAGGAAGCATGAAATAAAAACAGACCTCAAGTTCCTGGAACAGAAAAAAGACTGAATAAAGACCAAAAGAAATCTCAATAAAATCGGGACTTTAGTTAATAACGTATCAATTTGGGTCAATTAATTGTGACAAATATACCATACTAACGTAAGATATTAATCATAAGGGTAGATGGGAACTCTCTACCTATCTTCACAACTTTTCTGTAAATCTAAATCTATCCTAAGGTTTAAAAGTTTATTTAAAAAAAGACTTTAAAATGTAATGCCATTATGGGAATCATAAATATTCAAGAGGCAGGGAGAAGAAGATGAAGCAGCAAAAAGAAGAAAAAGAGTGAGGATGTAAAAGAAGGCAGCGTCATTTTCAATGAAAGAAGAAAGACTTTCCAAAGCTAATGGAGAGATTAAGAGGATAATAAAGAATTGTTGGACTAGAATCCCTCTAAAAATTGCAATAGTGTCCAATCCTGAGGAACTGATTCAATTAGCAGAACACACAGTTGTGGAAGACACCTTCATAGGAAGGCAGCTGTGCCTCCCAGGAGGGAAGTAAGTCACAAAACACTCTTCTTGAAATTATGGGTCCCAAAGTGAAATTCTTAGCGATACTTCCCTTTATTCTCTGTTATACGGAAATGGAACAAATCTTCGCTATAGTTAACGCATGTCACTTTATGCCTTCTTTACTACCGTATTCCCCTGACCACCCACAAAACCAGGGCTTTTTCATTTTAAAAAAATGTGTCCATATTCAATATTATTTGCCATCAGTAGCTAATTTCTACTCCTTACCTTCACCGGCATTCAGTGGATTTCTCTGCCCCTTTCCCTCTACCTCTGTGATCAAGCAATACAGCAGTTCGTTTCTGTGTATAATGCCTCTCTCCTCTTAAGAGTTTAAGTTCAAGTTTAGACTAAGCATGTTTATTCTCCTTTTAGGGAAACAAAATAAAACAAAACACTGTTACCTACCTGGGTCTGTCTTCCAGCACATTCGATACAAACCCACCAAAGCAAAGACTGAAAGTGTTATTGCAATCAAAGCAATAACCACAGGCAAAATGATACCTAAAAAGTATTGGAGACATTGTCAGTTAGAGTGGCTATTGAATTTCACAACAAATCATTCATGAACTGAGGAAAAGCATGTATGCTTCCTTTCTTCTTTAAACATCATTTTATTTAAAAGAAGATTTTTTTTTTAAGCAAAGAAGTTAATTATCTGATTCCTGGGTTTTGCCCTAGTTGTCATTTCTGATGTATCCACTTGATGTCAGTCTTGTAGCCTTTCTGAAATAAAACTCCAAACCTAAGGAAGACAGTTCCCACTTTCCTGGCGACTGAAGGAATGAGGAGGTGGGAGACTGGCCAGGAAGAAGCTGTCCCCTATGGTCAGAACCATATTCACACTTTATATTCTTTACTAGTTTATAGTGAAGTTACTAATACATAGCTTGGATGAAGGCATTCAGAAGGCACAAACTTCCAATTATAAGATAAATAAGCACTAGGGTTTTAATGTATAACATGATAAATAGAATTAACTCTGTTGTATGTTACATATGAAAGTTGTTAAGAGAGCAAGTCCCCAGAGTTCTCATCACAAGAAAAAACATTTTTCTATTTCTTTAATTTTGTATCCATATGAGGTGATGGATGTTCACTAACTTACTGTGATAAGTTTCATGATGTATGTAAGTCAAATCATTATGCTGTACACCTAAAACTTATGCAGTGCTGTATGTCAATTACATCTTAATAAAACTGGAAGAAAAAGAAATATATATCCTCTACTGGTTCTAGTGGAAATGCTCTAGTCATAAAGCTGGCTTCTTAAAAAAAAAAAATCACTAATATCTTTCTGTAAAAATACCTTAGGACTAAAAAGGCATACAATAACATAAGTGGATATAGATGGATATCATGGTGGAACAATATGGTCCAAGAAAGATAAGCATGTGTGTATTTGTGAATGTCTGCTTGGGGGAGTGGTGTTGCTACAGTAAACTAGGGTGAGTTTTTGCTGTTCTCATTAAAAGAAGGTCTTTGCTGTTTGTTTGTTTGTTTTAGCATCTGCCTTCTTTTCTGACAGTCATTTCCCAGGTTAAAACAAGAGTGAAGAAAGGAAAAAGCTGTCATAGGGATATAAGTAGAGATATTGATGTTATAGTTACTATTTAGTTAGGTGTTCTCATCTGCTGGCATATGTACTCCTTATATTTACCGGGGGATTGAGAATAGCTAGGAGATTCATTTGTAGGGTGGGTTACACTTCACTGTTATGGTTAAATATTTGTTTTAAGTAAGTTCTGCTGGGTTCATATTAGACCTTACATGAGATCATTAGTGCCTCCCAAAATGAAGATGGCATGAATCAGCAGCTCAATAAATACAATACTGACTTATTGAATGGAATGACTTTACCTAAACCTAAGATAATCTTTTATTATCACAG
Organism: Stenella coeruleoalba; assembly: GCF_951394435.1. NCBI lineage: Eukaryota > Metazoa > Chordata > Mammalia > Artiodactyla > Delphinidae > Stenella > Stenella coeruleoalba. The sequence continues at coordinate 132,242,864 of NC_137149.1, read as the reverse complement.
CTTCATATATATTCATCTTATTCTTAACTTTCAGGGAAATTAATGAATATTCTCTATTCAGTCCTAGCATAAACAGTGGCTGACATATATATGTTTTTGCTAAAATGGAACTTTTCTTAAAAGGCCATTTTTAACATTAAGGTAAAGTTTTGTAAAGGTGAAAATTCATTTTTATGGAATCCCGGCCCATGCACTTTGGCTTATCAGAGATTAGTCCCATCAATTCACCTTGACCCCTGGTGGTAGCTGCTTAGCACTAAGGTAAGAAAAAAAAAAATCCCCAAAGTGTATTTATTAAAACCAGACTCAATGGGAGGAAACTTTCAAAGCAGGTAGCAATTATATAGGATTATAATGGGATTGCAGGTTCAGTAAAGTTGAGAAAAGTCTGTCTATAGTTGAATCCCTTCCCTTATTGGTAACATTCAAACTTTCTGCAGTTCTACTGCCTTGAAAGAAGATGCACGTATTACTCACTGGAATAAGAGGGGCTGGTTGAAGAAGAGCTTGCATTTTTTGCGTTCTCAGTGCCTATTATTTTAAGAAAGAAAAAAAGTCACCTTTGGTTAATGTGTGCCAATTCTCACACTCCTCCCCCCACCTCCCCCACTCCCCGTTTAGGTAAGCCTCTGTGATTTATAGGTATGAGTCTTGGAGTGAAAACATTTTATCTCATTCTGAAAGAGTTCTGTTTCATGACTCAAGATTGGTAGGGAGTTAATGTATACAATCTGATGAGTTTGGACACATGCATATACCCATGAAACCATCCCCACAATCAAGGTACTAGACAGAGTCATCACCTCCAAAAGTTTCCTCGTGTCCCCTCCCTTGTTTGAGGATGTGTAGTTTTGTTGTGTATAAATTATACCTCAGTAAGCTGTTTTTTAAATGGGTGAGGTTTTCTCGGTGAGGAGGGGTCAGGCGAAGCAAGCTTCCACTCATACACACAGAAGTCATACCTTGAGACTGGGAGATGTTTTCCAGAATTGTTACTGATATTGAGGATAACGTAGGGATTCTGGTAGGTGACGCATCTGGTTGTAGAGTGTTAACTGTAGGAAAATGATAAATGTAGCGTCAGATGATAGTATTTGCTCTTCTTACTGGATTTCTTTGCAGATTCAAACAATTTGTATTTCTGATGATCTGTAAAAAACTGCTTATTGTTGAATAATGGGATGCATACAGTTATACATTAAATCATGAGTTCATTCTATCTCCTGCTGTAGAGATGATTAAATTTGGAATGAGAAAACTTGGGTGTTAGTAGTATACCTTCAAGAACTGGCCAAAAAAACGTGAGCAAGTTTCTCATCTTAGGCTACAGACTGTATCACCTACTGCATGAAGTTCTGCATCCCATAAGAATGCAAATCAATGCAGAAGCATTAATCACAGTCTAGATATTACAACTTTGAGTGATAGTGATTCTTTTCACTATAAATACTTAAAATGGACATAAATACACAGGACTTCAGATTTTATAATGTTTCTTCGTGGTCAAAGGGAAAGATTGCAGTTGAGACTTTGGTTGGAAGAACTGGGGAAAAAAATAATAGAAGATCCCTTCATTTTTATCTCAGCAGTGGTTTACAGTTGTAGGCCTTTTCTAGAGTAACTGCTGCTTGGATGCATTTCGACCACTGTCCATGCTCTTTTTACCATGGCAAATGTTAATTTTAAATTGATTATTATTATTTGTTTGCATAAGTCAACATTTGCCATCTTTAGTCAGAAGGACTAAAACAAAAAAATAATAAATAAAAATTTATTATTCAAAACTCATAAATCTCAATAAATTTCAAGGAAACATAGATAATTATATGTTTTATAAGTGTACAACGTTTATTCTTGTGAATCTGTAATAAAATGTAATTTGTATTTTGAACATTTTTTGAAAAATAATTCTCTTTTTCTTGAAATATGAAGTAATATCTTTTAATCACACCTGTTTGCCTTGTCTCTACACTGAATTGCAAGCTCCTGGAGTGTGAGGGCTGTAATTCCCACCATCCACCACACGAAGCTCTGACCACAGTGGGTATGCAGTAAGATGTAGCTGACTGCTTGGGTAAACTAAGAGGCACCTCTTACAATTATGGCCCCCTTAGGAGTGTGAAGACCATGCATAATTGCATGAAAGAAATTGATATTGCCTATGACTGCCTTGTATCTTTCTCTCTTTGTCACCCACAGCCCAGCACGCACTGCATGCTTATGCATTTTTGACATTTGTGGGGGGAGAATAATGTTAAGACTCTGTTCTTGCCAGGCAAGAGATCTGTGGGAGGAAGCTAGATATATGCCCGTAAGAACAAAGAAAAATGTCAGGCTCGTGCACTGAGCAGGCAGAAAAAGGAATCTTAAATACAAGAGTGGGAACTAGCTCAAACCTCGGTACTTAGCTGCTTTTTCCAGTGTCAAGTGTTCTAGTGAGGATGAATGGTCTTTTGGTTGTGTTGGTAGAGAATGAGATGGCTGATTAAATAACCAATGGCATTAATTCCCCTGGGATTTCCCAAGGGTTAATTTTCAAGACTCCACGTTCTACCTTATTACCTTCTCATAGACAGGCTAAGTGGCGGCTACAGTTCTGAGTATAATCTATCTGGTTCAGATGAAACTCCAAGCTTTCCTCCTTAAAAGGTTAAAACGTGTTGACTGTCCAGTGCCATTATTGCTAGTGATCCACAGAGAGGCAATAGAATTAACCCTTCTTAAAAGAGGATTTGTTGGCTCCTTGAACAAAGACTTATTTTTTTTTCTTTTAACCGCAAACTTTAGTTAATAAATCATTTCTGAAACCAGCACACACACACACACACACACACACACACACACACACATACACACACTTCACCTCTATTACACTGACTGATTTCTGGTGTTTTACTTCATTTTAAAAAATAGTAGTCATGACCCGCTAATGGGAATTAACTTACAGTTTGAGAAACCCTGTCCATTAGCATGATCATATTGATGAAATTACAGGTCTTGGCTGAATTCATAAATTGTGAGTTTAATGTAATTCTTCCTGCAATTAAGATGGAGCCATGGTATGTTCAGAGCTTATGATTTCTGTGGATTTCACTGAGACTGTATTATGCCACGTTCTACTAAAGCGGCATCGGCAGAGGAGGTACAGGAGAGGTACAGTGGATGGTTGAGAGCATGATTCTGAAGGCTGAGTACGCGGGCTCAAATCTGACTCTAGCACTTATTTGCTGTGGAATCTTAGGCAAGGCACTTAAACTCTTTGTGTCTGAGTTTCCACATCTACAAATGGTGATTATAATTTTTCTACATCATAGTGTTGTGAAAATTAAATGAGTAAGAATAAATTTAAATTGCTTAGAAGTGTTGATACTGATATGTTTATAATATATATAATTACTATAAAATTATGTTAATTTATATTATATTAATATATTATTTTATAATAATATCCTATTGTTATATTGTGATTAGGCACCTACAGAGTTGAGTCTTTCACCAAAGTCAATTTATCTAATTTTCTCAGGTATTCTAAGTGTAAAGCTATATGACTCTTCAGACACTTACATGTTTTCAGAAGCTTCCTTGCTCTAGTCAGGAACTGGAGAAACTGGAGTATATGGTGTTCTTAGATGACATCAGTTTGCTCTTAGACCTTGACTTTTGGTGATTGTAATGATTATTGAATTGCAGATATGGTATGTTATGACTTAAATTTAGTTTGCAAACTTCAGGCCAGAAATTGGAGCAGGCTGTTTGAGGCAGAGACTTCAGAATAAAGTCTGTTGTTATAAAGAGACTTGAAGAACCAAGTCTATTGTAATAATGTGTACCCAAATTTACCCGATGGATTAGTCTCCAAAATTTACAAACAGCTCATGAGGCTTAATATCCTCAAAACAAACAACCCAATCAAAAAGTGGGCAGACCTAAACAGACAGTTCTCCAAAGAAGACATACAGATGGCCAAAAGGCACATGAAAAGATGGTCAACACCACTAATTATTAGAGAAATGCAAATCAAAACTACAATGAGGTATCACTTCACACCAGTTAGAATGACTATCATCAAAAAATCCACAAACAATAAATGCTGGAGAGGGTGTGGAGAGAAGGGAACCCTCCTACACTGATGGTGAGAGTGTAAATTGGTGCAGCCACTATGGAGAACAGTATGGAGGTTTCTTAAAAAACTAAAAATAGAGCTACTATGTGACCATGCAATCCCACTCTTGGGCATATATCTGGAGAAAAACATGGTCCAAAAGGATACATGCACCCCAGTGTTCATTGCAGCACTGTTTACAATAGCCAAGACATGGAAGCAACCTAAATCCCCCTCGATAGAGGAATACATAAAGAAGATGTGGTATACACACACACACACACACACACACACACACACACACACACACACAAGAATATTACTCAGCCATTAAAAAGAATGAAAACAACGCCATTCACAGCAACATGGAGGGACCTAGAGATTCTCATACTGAGTGAAGTAAGTCAGACAGAGAAAGAGAAATATCGTGATATCCCTTATATGCGGAATCTAAAAAGAAATGATACAAATGAACTTATTTACAAAACAGAAACAGACTCACAGACTTAGAGAACGAACTTATGGTTACCGGGGGGGAAATGGGGGAAAGGGATAGTCAGTGAGTTTGGGATTGACATGTACACACCGCTATATTTAAGATGGATAACCAACAAGGGCCTACTGTATGGCACAGGGAACTCTGCTCAATGTTATGTGGCAGCCTGGATGGGAGGGGAGTTTGGGAGAGAATGGATACATGTATATGTATGGCTGAGTCCCTTTGCTGTGCACCTGAAACTATCACAACATTGTTAATTGGCTATACTCCAATATAAAGTAAAAAGTTAAAAAAAAACAAATTTACCCTATTGCCATCTGACAGTGGAACACATTTGGCTCTTGCTGTAAACCAATTACTAGGTAAATCATTGGAAGTTTTAAAGACAGAAGACCTTATTGATGTCCCAGGGTACCTCTGGTGGTTATGAGAATGCACCTCATGGAAGGCGAACTACAGTGTAATTGACCGAGGTTCCCCACCTGCTCTCTGAATTCCATCACTGTGTTTGTGCTGATGCCATACCTCCTGCGGGCTGCTCCCAGCCAGTGATTGAGCCTGGCAAGTATATGAAAGCAGGTCTGCTCCTGGGAACCATGGGTTTCCCTGAGGAGGGACTTGAGCTGGAGGAGTCCCTGATGGCCTTCTCAAACCTTCCTTAAAGGAAGGCATACCATACACAGATATTAACAGGAGAAAAAGTGTGAGAGGCAGTAGAGGATAAAATATTCTAGTGTGAGAAAGAAAATAAAACTGTGTGTTCTGTTTTCATTTCACCATGTTTCCTATTCTTCTTTTTGATATGTACGCATTTGATATGTGTTTGAGGGACTAAATTCAATTGAACGGAATGCTTATTCATTTTTCTCATTATTTATAAATAATTGGAACTGGTCTCTAACTGCAATTTGATGGATTCATGTCTCACTTTTAAAAAGAACTTTCCAGCACTTGTCACATAACTCATTCCCTCCTCCTTAACACATTTTCTCCATGTGGCTCCAGCAGAGCACACACTGCTGGTTTTTCTCCTACTTTATGTCTTATTCTTCTCAGTCTCCTTGGCTGGTTTTGTCTCTTCTTTCTGACTCAGTCTTGGAGGGCCCCAGAATGCAGTCCTTTGTCCTCATGTCTAACTACACTAATTTCATTGGTGATTTCAGTCAATTTCAAGGTTTAAATAGAATATCAGTGCAAATGATCTCCTAATTTATGCTTCCAGCCTAGACCTCTTTCCTAAATTTCAGATTCATAATCATGGCAAATAATAAAAATCTGAAACTCAACATGTCCAAACTTGAATTTCTGCTCTATCTGCAGCCTTTCTATCTTAGCTGATGGCAGATATTCCTTCCAGTTGCTCAGGCCAAAAGCCTCAGAGTTATTTTTGATTCATCTCTTTCTATACTATTCCAAATGCAATCGTCAAGAATGTCTATAGGCTCCACCTCCAAAATATATTTGGAATTTGGAGATTGCATGCCACCCTATGACCCTATGACCACACTGGTCCAAGCTACCATCATTTCTCTCCTCGAAAATTTGCAAAAGATAATCTTGCTTCATTTGACAGTCTCTCCTCAGCAATCAGAGTTATACTTATAAAACATGAGTCAGATCATGTCACCCCTCTGTTTAAAATCCTCAGTGTTTTTCCATTCCACTTACAGAAAAAATCACAGTCCTTGAAATAACCCACCAAATCTTAGGTAATCTGCCTGGTATATCCCCTGCCTTTCTCCCTGCCCTGTTTATTTAACACACCAGTCCTCTCCTCAAGTTGTAGCTCTGTTTAGATGCTCTTCCCCCACGTATTAGGTGGCTCACTTCCTTCTTGTATTTTCTCAAACCTTTTTATGACTTTCTTGACCACTTTTTCAATACTGAAAATGGTCCCCACCTCTCTGGCACCCATAATCCCTCCCTTCTACACTGTTCTACATCTTCTCTTTCTCATAGCACTTATCACCTCCCACCTTGCTTTATAATTTGGTTAATTAATACGTGTATTGATTATAGTTTGTCTATACTTATACTAGAATATAAGATCCTCGAGGGCAAGAATCTTTATTTTGCTTACTGATATTTCCCAAGCGCTAGAGCAGTGTGTACAAGTAGCGACCATAAGTTTTGCTGAATGGACAAACAAATTTTTTGGCAGCAGATGCGACTATTGTTGAGGAGGAAGTGAATTCATGTGTTTTCCTTTTTTGCCTTAATATTAGGACGGGTACTTATTTAAAATCATTTTCATTATTTTTTTTCATTCATTCTGAAGTAATAGAAAAAAATAGACACCTACTCTGGGTCCAACAGTAGATGCTGAAGGAAATACAACAGAGTACATGAGAGAGTTATTTCATTTAAGGAGCTCCCACAGGGAAGGTGAACAGCACAAAGTTGATTGATGTGGAAAAAACAAACAGTACGTCAAGGATTAAAATAAGAGATACCATGTTATTGTTAATTGAATTTTACTTATAAATTAATTCTCAACAGAAAGAATTAGAGGTGCTTAAGCAATGATATAGGCCATAAGATGAATAAAATAAAAATGAGAAATCAGAACAAAGGAAACTGGAAGAAACAAATAAGCTCCTTCTAAGAGTTAATACCAAGCATCAATATGGTTGCTGGCGTTGGCCATAAGAATTGGTTCTGAGCATCCTGACACTCAGGGAAAGGGAGCATGGTTTACTCTAGGCTTTCATTATCAGAGTGGAAAATGGTCTATTATATACGTAAGTGGCACATCAGCGGCCCAGTCAGTAAATGCTATGAGTATGGTTGGTCCCATTCTCTGTTTTGGGAGGGGAATATGCTGGTATGATCCCTGAGGTCTCTTCTAGCTTTAAGATTTAGATTCTTGTCAGGGTTCCTTTCAATTCAGATTTTGTCATAGCTAGTCTGCATTTTCACTTTTAACAGGATCCCCTCATCTACTTAATGAGCAAAATGACAAAAGGAAACTTTTCTGCCTTCACATGATAAAAATTAATTTCTGCTCTCATCAGACCTGAACTTTCTGACCTAGTTGTACACTTCAAGCTATGCAAAAACAATTTTTATCTCGAAGTTCTTTCACTTTGCTTTGGGCCATCAGCATAACTAACCAGAAGTAATAGCATCCTCTAACCCAGTAATAACTGTGACTAGAGATTTGTTTACTTTAGGTAACTCTGTAGAAATATACGTTGAAGAAGGAGGGCATATTTTTCTTTTGTGACTTAATATAAATAGTTATTAATTTCCAGAAAATTATATACAATGCACAAAGACTGAATGGGGCACTGTTAATTACTTCCATATGTGCTAACTCACCTTATTCTTAAACATTTTTATTATGTGCTTTAAAGATGAGAGATACTGTGGCTCAGAGAGATAAGGTAACATGTCTGGCAATAAGCAGAAGGGCTAAGACATAAGCCAAGTATGACTCAAAACCCTATCTGTTTCCTTTCCATTATGCCGTGCAACGAACAGGTTTCAAGTGAGTTGAGTTCATCTTACTTGTTAATGGTATCATTATCAATGAGACCAATGAAATTTTTTTCTCAGCATTCTGAAAGTTTTAGAATGTTCTCATCTCTCTCCCAAAATATATACATCATCTTACCTGAAATTCACCATTTGGATAGTACGACCTGAAAACACTGAGAAGCTTTTCAACGTGTAACTCTTCCTGTGCCATATGCTTTCTGAGAATGTGAGCGTAAGCAATCCAAAACACGGACATGAAAATGTTAAAAAGGACTTTATTTTCAAGTTATGGGACACTGCATGCCAGGCATTGTTCTAAGAGTTTTACACTCACTATTGTATTCATAATATTTTCATTTCATAAAGTGGAAACTGAAGCCCAGAGAGTGTAAATAATTTGCTCAAAGTCACACAGAGCTGGGGTTTGAATGCAAACTCTAGACTCTGTTCTGTCAACCACAATTCTGTGCTGCCTAAGCTTCTGCTCCTCAGTCGGAATGAGTTATAAGGGCATGCCTCTTATTTTTGTTACATGAAATGTTATCTATTTCAATTTCGGCTCCAATTGAGAAGGTATTCTTCCTACCAAGGTAAACTAAACACCTCCTTCCTTCAATAGGCCAAACCAGACTCTGCATATACATACAAGCAGACAGAATTATTCCTAGTGTATTAAATAAAACACATTGTAGAGCTCATTGGAAGAGCTCACACCCTTAGCAATATCATTGAAATGTGTTGGTTCTTAAAGTGAGTGTTGGCTAGCTAATCAGTTGAGACTGTGAGTTTTTATGACCTTTCAGTGTAGACTAGAGAGCCACAAGAACAGGGCCGAGCACTTCTTAGAGCGTTATCAGATCCCTGAACTAGAGAAGAACCCACATAGCCATACCTAGATTTATAGATTCATACAATTTCCTAAGTGGAAGTTTATGCCAGACCCTATCACATAAATATTGGTATATTTTTCATTCCATAACTGAGTTATTTTATTCTCAACTAATTTTCAAACAGCATAAAATTTCCAAGTTAACAAAAACAACTCTGGATATCACTTCGCTATGGGTATATTTCTAGTTTGAGTGCGTTCTACCTGAACAATAGTATCTGTCAATAGTTCTACCCGAACAAAGTTCTACCTGAACAAAGATTCTGTCATTCAAAGTTCAAACATTCAGGTAAGTAATCCTCTGTATAAAAATAATTCATGCTTCACATTATATGAATTCTGAGAGATGAGTAACCAATCCCAGGCATTACATAAGATGTCAAGCATAATGAATGAACCAAGACAGAGCATCCTCCTTTCCAAAGGCCAGTAGTCAGTTTTGATGGGACTTTTGCCTGTACTGGCTTCTGATTTTCCATCAAAATTAATGTCTACAATACAATTGAGGTCCTGAAACACAGTTGAGAAAGTCAAGAAGATGGGTACAATGAGAACTTTCACAAGCTGTGCTGGTGACTATGAGAATGTTGTTGTGGTGAGTAGTTTTATGTGTCAACTAGACTTGGCCATGGGGTTCTCAGATATTTGGTCAAGCATTATTCTGGGTGTGCCTGTGAATGTGTTTTTGGATGAGATTAACATTCAGATCAGTAGACTGAGTGAAATAGATTACCCTCCATTAGGGCGGCTCTGATCCAATCAGTTGAAGGTCTGTATAGAACAGAAAGGCTCCATGGAGTAAGAAGAACTCTTTCTGCCGGATTGCCTTGAGCTGGGATATCAGTGTTTCCTTTGCCTTTGAACTGAGATATCGACTCTTCTTGGGTCTTGAGCTTGCCAGCTTTCAGACTGGAACTTACACCATTTGCTCTCCTGGCCCTCAGCCCTTTGGACGGACTAGAACTATACCATCCATTCTCCTACCTTTCCAGGCCTCTAGTTTGCCAACTGAGATCTTAGGACTTCTCAGACTCTGTAATGCATGAGCCAATTCTTCATAATCAACCTCTTTAGAGATTTCCATGCATATATACAAATACATATATATATATATATATATATATATATATATATATATATATTCTTTTTGTTCTGTTTCTCTGGAAAACCCTGACAAATATAGTTATATTTTCAGAAAGTTAAGGGCAGATGGTTTATTCCTTTCCCAATACTCTGAGGCATATTGTTCCATTTTTCTCTGGAGCTGAGGTCTCTTATCAAAGAAATCAAGAGGTTCATTTTCAAGGACAAATTATTAGCTCTGCCTGTCTGTGAGAAAATGATAAGGCTAAAGAAAAGTGAATTCTATCATTGCTTTAAATTGTTGTAATGGCCGCATGATGGCTGCATATATCTCTGGGGAATAAACAGTTTTTCATCACTTTTTAGTGGGTCTTTCTATCTCCTCATTCGCTCTGAATTCAGAGCTAAAAAAATGAGTAGGTAGAAAAATCTGGCAGCTAGAAAGTCGCTTTTTTCATGAACCCCTTCCTCATCTTTCTTAAACTGCTTTTTCCCACCCAATGTATACCACAACAACAGCTAAAGGGAAAAAACTCTCTTCCTTCTCTGATCTTAGCATAAGGTTATCTGAGGCTCATCTATGACACATCACTTTACACCTACATGACTGCTGGAGTGATTATAGTTATTTATTATATTGACTAGTAACCCTTAATGGCAGGCTCCATGTAACACTCAAACTCTTAGCTAGTGCTATGTGTGATGGAACAGAACAAATATTTATTGAATGCCTCAGTTAGTGGTGATTGGTTGAATATACCATTCTGTATATTTGACAGGGGATTATACAAAATTTGGAGTCTCTCCAGGTATGTTACAGTGGTCAGGTGAAGTTTGACTTTCCCACATGCTTTAGATATTGGGCATGAATTCCTCATGCTTAGCATTGTTAAACTCAGTTGTCCATTCATACTACCTTTGCTCTGTTGAGTGGAATGAATGGACATGTCTTCTGACTTTGATCATTTCCATCTAACTATGACTATCTTTCTTTTATCTTTATTACGTAAAATTGAATGTCATATCTATGTATAGTTGCTTATAATTCACATTTTATATATAGTTGCCTTACTTATCCTGAATTCCAAAAAAAGATCCTACATAAAACAATCAACAATTTCTAGATCCTTAAAAATAGTTTTTGAAGAGAGTGGTAAAAACATAATTTTTCAAGAAAATTAAAGTCAGATGCATAATCTGAAAGAAAGTATCAAACATGAGAACTCAGTATGTTCTAGTCAAACATTAAATGTATATTTAACTCATAATTATGGAAGGAAGCAGTACTAATAATTCTGTGGTCAAGAAGTCTACCTCAACTTTACCTAAAAGAGAAATGCTAATTATTTTAAGGAAGATGCCTCTCCTTGATCATATGGGTGAATATCTGTGAATTTTTTGAGTGTATCTGGATTTAGTCTTCAGCCCAAACATACATCTGAAGTTTGAGACTGACTTTTCTACAGCTGATAGAATCAGCCTCATTTCCTTCTAGTCTGCTATTCAAATCAGTGGTTTGTCTATTAATTGTTTTAGGAGCATTAGTTTCTATAATTCAAAATTAAAGTCTAAATGGGCTTTTTATTACATTTAAAAATCAATTATAGCTAAAGTTGGCATTGTGTTGATACCATTATTTTAAACAAAATAAAAGACGCTTCAGTCTCCCCTTAAAATGAGCTGACACTTTGTCAGCTTCCCAATTGTCTTTCATCTGTAACTTCTCCTTGATAACCAATCCATGAAGCGGGCGGACAGGACTTCTCCAGAACAGTGCAAGGCATCAGCCGATGTAAAGCTACCCTCTTTGCCTGGATGTACTATATTTATGCTTTGTTTTGCTTTGCTTTTCCCAATGTTTTTTCTGTTGCATTTCTAGACTATGTAGATGGAAATAAGAATAAAAAAATATGGCGATAAGGTGAAATAGAGTTAACAATATAAAAATAACTTCTTTATTCATTTGATGTATTATGTAGAAGATAAATGATGAAAAGTTAAAAGCATAATAATTTTCATTTCTAATTCTTTGAAGGTAAACTATGATGATTATTCAGGACATTTGCTGTGAAAATGTCAGAGTCGCTCATAATTTTCAAGCCTTTATTTTTCCAATTTTTAAAAAAGTTACATGATCTTACAAGTTTACTTCATGTATTTCTCATTTTATATATACCAAAGGTGGTTATTATTGAGAACCTAAGAGATTTGTCATGTATATAAGTACCAGGTAGGATGTAGGAAGGTAAAAATCCCCCAAACAATTATAATTTCAAAACAATAGGAAGATTCAACATCATCATTTTCCTCTGCCCAATAATCTTTTTCAATTTCTGTTGCTCCATCATCCAGAATTTATTCAGTTTAAAACTAAGGATGGCAAAGCATGAGCACTTCTTTAAGTGATAACATTTTAGGCTGTTAACTGTGGTTTATAACATCATCTCTTCGGATGCCAGGACCAGGCTTTGTTAGAAAGTAGTGAAGACAGCAAACACACACTCTATACTTCTGAGAGAGGGCAAGCTGACCACAGAAACAGACCAGGAACAGTAGGTTCTGAGCAGAGGAAAATTCCACAGGCTTTATGCATTTACCAGAACTGGTTCCACTCATCCCAGCCCCAGAGCACTGAGGCACATCATTGTATATTCTCCGGGACTGCATTTTTTTAACACAAGATTTCCTAAATATTTTAGTTGCCATGTAATGTTTTCCTTTGTGCTATTTCACTCTGTCCTCAGACTGATTGATCTACTTTGTCTCTTTCTTGGGATTTTACCCGGGAATATTTTCAGAGAAAGAAAATTAACTTACCTGTTGTTTCTGTGGCTTTGATTGAACTCTGAATCTCAGCTTTAGAGGAAAGAAAAGAAAATTGCTAAAATTAAATGTTGAATATCAAATGTACTCTCACAATTCCTTCAGGTGGTAAATAGATATAGACCTTAGCTCATTTCCGATTTACTTTCATCAAATCATAAAATCAAGAGGCTTCCTGATTAGAAGAAACTTCAGAGCAGGGGTCAGCCAACTTTTTCTTAAAGGGCCAAATAGTATTTTAAGCTTTGTGGGTCATAAGTCTCTAGTGACTATTCAGCTTTGCCATTGTAGTGTGAATGCAGCTTATACATAATACCTAAAGAATATGTATGGCTGTATTCCCATTAAACTTTATTTACAAAAACAGGTGTGGGTCTGGATTGGCCTGTGAGCTGTATTTTGCTGAATCCTCTTTTGGAGCACCTAGTACAACCCCACATCTTGAATATGCCTAGATAACCCAGACAACTACAAAACTTTGGTAGGTACTTCATGGGTGGCACTGCCATGTGTCGTACTCCTACTAAGCTATTGTGCATCTCCTGACCCGAGGAAGATTCAGAATGGTTCAGACAGATTCCTCTGAAACTTAGGGAATTCCTCTAAAGGAAATATAGCTCAGAAGCGCTTCTACAAATAAAATCACCTGAGAATTATAATCAAAGATCACTTCAACAACTTGGAGTGTTTGCACCATGAACCAAGATTTGCCACATGAAAAAATATAGAAAAAAATTGAAACAAATAGAAGCCCAATAATGATAGTTTAAAAATATTCACTTGCTTCCTTTGTATTTTCACTTGACTGTCTCATCATCATCTCAAATTTAACATGCCTGAAACAGAACTCTTTTTTACTGAAGTATGGTTGATTTATAATGTTGTGTTAATATCAGATGTACAGCACAGTGATAGTAATTCAGTTTATATATATATATATATTTTATATATATATATATTCTTTTTATTCTTTTTCAGATTTTTTCCCCTTATATGTTATTACAAAATATTGAGTATAATTCCCTGTGCTATATAGTAAGTCCCTGTTGGTTGTCTATTTTACATACAGTAATATGTATATGTTAATCCCAAACTCCTAATTTATCTCCCTCACTTCCCCTTTGGTAGCCATAAGTTTGTTCTCTATGTCTGTGGGTCTATTCCTGTAAATAAGTTCATCTGTATCTTTTTGTTTTAGATTCCACATATAAGCAATAGTATAATATTAGACTTTCCCTGTCTCACTTACTTCACTTAGCATGATAATCTCTAGGTCCATCCATGTTGCTGCAAATGGCATTATTTCATTCTTTTTTATGGCTGAGTAATATTCCATCGTATCTATATACCACATCTTCTTTATGCATTCATAACTCTTGACTAGCATCCTCAAACCCACCTCCGCCCTCACCATCTTAGATCAAAGCATGGTACAATTGTCTCCCAGGGGCACAAGTCTCATTTCCCTCCACTCTAGTCCACCACTCTGCCTCATCTGCTCAACAGTACTTTTATCACTCCAGGGACATTGATTCTTTAAAAATATGCTTGTTGTTAGTTAGAATGTAACTCCAGGAGGAAAAAGATTTCTTGTTTTACTCAGAGCCGTAATTGCAGAGCCTACTACCAGGTCTCTGGTAAAAATATAAGGAATGAACGAATAACAGTAGAAAGTAATAATAATAAACCTAATTCTACCTCTTTGAATTCAATTTTTAAGAGAAAATGAATGCCTTACTTAATATTCCTGCTTGGATAACTATAGCTACTATTTTTCAAGCAACTCTTATGATCAGTTCCATATATTAATTTCTGATGTCTACAAGAAAGACGTTATTATTTCCATTTTGCAGATCTGCAAATATTAGTTGAAAGCAGTGAAACTGCTTTCTCAAAGGGAGGACCGTGATTATAATTCAGGTCTGTTGGCTCTAAGGTCCATTCTCTTTTACTCAAAGAGACAGCTTTTCCTTCCACTAAACTGTTCTGAGTGGAAAGCTTATGTAATTAATTCCTACTTTTGATAACTAGTTAAAATACTTTTGAACATGGCATAATGTTGTATTTGAAAGTTGCAGTTAAAATATTTATCAGCTGCCAGAGGATTAGAATACAAATGAAATCCAAACCTTTTGTTCCTCCTGCTTTTAATATCAGGTCATAACCTTCATGCTGATAGACTTTACAGAGAATGAAAAATTTTTAAACTCATATCAGACAAAACCTTCTGACTATCCTTTTTTGCATTTTTTTCATCCTTCAAAAATGCATAATGAGAGAATGGACTTGGGGACACAGGGAGGGGGAATGGTAAGCTGGGACCAAGTGAGAGAGTGGCATGGACATATATACAGTACCAGTTGTAAAATAGATAGCTAATGGGAAGCAGCTGCATAGCACAGGGAGATCAGTTCCGTGCTCTGTGACCACCTAGAGGGGTGGGATAGGGAGGCTGGGAGGGAGACGCAAGAGGGAGGGGATATGGGGATATATGTATACGTATAGCTGATTCACTTTGTTATACAGCAGAAACTAACTCACCATTGTAAAGCAATTATACTCCAATAAAGATGTTTTAAAAAATGCATAATGATTTTAGAGGGACATATTACACAAAAGAAAAATAACTATGCCTTAAAGATGTAGCTGAATATTAAAAAAATAACATATAACAATTCAAAATCCGGGCTTCCCTGGTGGTGCAGTGGTTAAGAATCCGCCTGCCAATGCAGGGGACACGGGTTCAAACCCTGGTCCAGGAAGATCCCACATGCTGCAGAGTAACTAAGCCGGTGCACCACTGAGCCTGCGCTCTAGAGCCTGCGAGCCACAACTACTGAGCCTGTGTGCCACAACTACTGAAGCCCACACACCTAGAGCCGGTGCTCCGCAACAAGAGAAGCCCACTCCCAGCAACGAAGAGTAGACCCTGCTCGCTGCAAACAGAGAAAAGCCCACGCGCAGCAACAAAGACCCAAACGTGGCCAAAGAGAAAATAAATTTATTTTAAAAAAATTCAAAATCCTTTTACTGAATCTTAAGAGGTCCAGACTTTTATATATGAATGAATATATTATTATCCGGAGGACAAAATTCTGTAAATCTTAAATATTTAATCAATACTGGAATATATATACCTTTTTATCCTAAAATCAAGGATGTATTATTCTGAAGATAATAAAGTGTTTTCATATGGCATACTATTTTCAAATTTGGATTCAGTTCTGTGGATATAAAATCTTAATAGAGAGGAATGCTATGGAATATGGCTAAAGTATTATTCTTGTTTTTTTTTTATTTATAAATTTCATAGTGCAAATGTGTTTT
The DNA here is from genome assembly GCF_951394435.1 of Stenella coeruleoalba. Lineage (NCBI taxonomy): Eukaryota > Metazoa > Chordata > Mammalia > Artiodactyla > Delphinidae > Stenella > Stenella coeruleoalba. The sequence goes on along the minus strand of NC_137149.1, from coordinate 132,226,661 downwards.
TAAGAAAAGGAAGTAGGTGAAGTCAAATAGCAAATAAGTGTGTAACCTAGTCTCAAACTTCGATGTTTAGTAAAAACCAAATCCTTAATCAGGGTGGCTGGCAACTTAAAATTTCTTGGTTGAGTTTGTCTCTAATATGAAACTGAAGTCTTATGAAATGCAAATGAACTTTGAAATGCTAAACTTTAATCCACAATTTAATCCAAAGCTAAACTTTGCTTAAACTATCAGCTTTTAAAACAGAAATAATAAGCAATACTACAACAAGTAGCTTTGCTAAATATTCTTATCTTATGAAGGCCATTATATTTACAGCTATATATAGCTGTATATAATTACACACAGAACATGATTTATCATTAACAGGCCCAGGAGAAAAAATATATACAGCCATTCCCATATATAATTCTTTTCTGATTTGCTTAAAAATAATTTACTAGGACCAATTCAGATTTTCCTTCTTATTTCCACGCCGCCCTTCCAAACAAAGTATTGACTGAGCCACTGTACATGGGATGAGTTCTGGTTTGGCTAATCTGTGTCTTGTGACTAAGACCTTGTTATCCTGAGTATTCCTCCTTTATCAGCCCACATGAAATGATACAAACTTATTAAATATCATGTAAGAAACATTGTAATTAAGTTCCCAAATAAATGTCATAGATAAATGATGACATTCACAAGAGAACTAATGAGGATAGGTGATCAGATAAATTAGTGTTTTCCAAAGCATGAGATGCGTAGCATTGTAAGAGAGATTCTATGAGGCAGTACTGGAAAGTGACATTAAATAAGATTGAAACACTAAATGAGAAAGTTATTTTCTTTTCAGCTTTTTTGTTTGTTTCAATGACGAAGTTTCAAAATTTCAATTTGATGCAAATATGTCATTAATACGTAGCATGTGCTTATATCATTTTTTTTTCACCCCACAGCGGGAAGAATGCAGTCCCCAAGAATCACAAATTATTCAGTGGAGTTTTCCACGTTTGGAAAAATCACAGGGGTCAGCACAGCACATCCAGAGTGCTATGGATAAGCCTCGACGGGGGAAAACCACCTTCATGATCCTGGTATCTCCCCTTCCAGGTAAGGATTTGATTTATTTTCTTAAACAAGGACAAGCAAGCCTCAAACTCAGAGCCTTTGGCAAGCAACAAAATCTAACTAGAATTTTGTTTTATTTTGCTTACATCATAGTGACTTTCTAGCTTCTGTTTATGCCAAGTCAAACTGGTTTTTCATTTATGATGGTTTACTTTTCAAACAAATTTAAGAATAAAAAGTGCATCAATTGAAAGAAAGTACTAAATAAATAATAGTGCAGATGGTACGCATATCTGGCAACACTCATTAAGTTGTGGGAAGTATTGAGGTAGCATCTTGCAGAGGCTCTTGATAGTTGTGTAGAATTTGAATAAGCAAGTGGAGGAAGGACAAGGGGATGAAAGAAGGACCATACAGATAAGGAGGGCAGCATGAACAAATACCACAGTCAGGAATAAATCTGGTAACAGCAAGAGAACCACCCTGGTGAGAATCACAGGTTTATATTCAACCAGCCTATCAGTCCGTCAGTCTCTCATATTGATTGAACTTCTGCTTGTCAAGCATATGATGCACCCAATTGAAAGCTAGTTGTTGTCTCATTCCTTTAGATACCTTATGTAAAACAGGTGTAATGAGAACAAGTGTGGTATAGTGACTTTTATGGGATTTGAGGCGAGAAAAACAGGGTCTGAATTTCATCTTTTAATTTAACCTTGGCCAAGTCATTTAGTCTTTCTGAACCTGCTTCCTTATTTGTGAAACTGGTATCATAAATACCAACTTTGCCTGGCTTTTATAAGGATTATCATTAATAAAAGAATAGCTAAAATGTATTATTTACTTTCCAGACACTGTTTTAAGCTTTATATAATTTTACCTCTTTTAATCTTCACATGAATCCTGTAAGGGTGTAGTCTTATTACAACCACTTTACAGATGAGGAAACTGAGAAGTTAAGGAGCTTACCAAAGGCCACAGTCCAAATAAATGGTTGTGCTATTATTGGAACCTAAGCTATCTGATTTCAGAATCATTGTTTGTAACCCATAAGCTAACTTCCTCTTGGCATGATTGTAGATCCCTTTTTTTTTTATTTTAAGAAGGTTGTGGTGCCTTGAAAAGCACAGGCTTGGGCAGAGGCCATCCTCATGTTCAACCAGTAGTATATGTGAAGTGGCTACTTGATTACTACGATTATATATGATTTTTGTGTTAAACAAACTCCATACTAAACTAGGATAAATTATGCAAAAAGGAAACATATACGATAAACTATTTGTTACATATAAATGTTACTAACTCTGACTAAATAACCTACTGATTACTTATAAATGTTACTCGTTTTTACTTAACAAAAGTCAGATTTTTCCCTTCAGACTTCCAGTCTGTAATATTGTATATGCTGTGGTAGCAGAAGCTCTAAGTGGCAAAAGCCTGAGAAGTATTTTTATCCACGCACTTGCCTTAGTAGAGTTATGTCCTGACATTCGCCCATCTCAATTTGTCTTCTACCTATAACCTTATTCCACATTCTCTCCTCAGCTAAGATAAAATCCACCAAAGGGAGAAAGAGCAATGGTCTCTCCTTCCCTGTCAATCTCTTACAGTGTGAACTGTACCTGCTTTCAAATCTGGTTATAGATATCTGAATGACTAAGTTTCCAGCAAGAAAAGCATCTATTTTGCTTTCTCCCCTCCATCCTCCTTCTACTTTTCTCTTCTCTCTTCAGAAACCATCAGGTATGCAAAGGAAATGAAAAGAGTCAGAGAGGATGCCACATTTTTAAGCCACTGGCAGAAACAGGGAACTCAGGAAGAGAAGATTTGTAATTTTACAACAGAGTTTTACGTCCAGTTTTCCCACAGTTTAGATACTGGAGGATGGGGACTCCTGTGATTGACATTTCTTTGAATCACTCCTCAGTGCCCAGTGAGGTAGCCCTACCAATGGACAGTGACAAATGCATGGATGTTGAAATCTAGGCATAACAAGGGTAAATTCAGGACATGGTCTGGAGTAGGTTAAATGGTGACATCCCCCTCCCCCTGACTTCCTTGGAAAGATATGTGTACCTAGAACCGGTGAATACAGCCGTATTAGAAAAAGGATCTTTGCCAGTGTAATTATGGATCTTGAGATGAAATCATTGGGGTGGGCCCAAAATCCCAAGAAATTGTCTCTATAAAAAAAGAAGACACAGACAGAAGAGGAGACACAGAAGGGAAGGCCGTATGTAGACACACAGGGAAAAAGACAATGTGAAGACAGAGGCAGAGATTAGAGTGATGTATCTCTAAGCCAAGGAATGCAGAGAATTACTGGCAATTTCCAGAAGCTAGGGGGCATGTCAGGTCACCGATGCGCTCCAAAAGATTTTTAGTGAATAAATTAATTTACTAATTAATCCAAAGGGCCCGCGTTTCTTTATAAAGTCAGGTCACTGAATTAATGAGGATTTCTATCTTAAAAATCCTAGTAGTCTAGAAATTTGTCTTCTACAGGCAGAATAAAAGAAAACAGGAGAAATACACACAACTTTAAGAGAATGGGAAACGATTAGAAATGTTTGGAGAACATGCTTTTTTGATCTACATTCCACCTTTCTAGGGGGTAAAGCAACAGACCTCAATAGCTCTTCTCTACTCTAAAACAAGCCTGCATTTGAGATAATGTACCCACAGTGCCTTTATCTGAGAGTCACTCTGCGAGGACCCATTGCCCATATGTTTAAGAGGTGTTCAACCTTCCCGTGCCTATAGATTGTTTTGTTCTCCTTCTGTTTCTCTGTCTTGGTTCCACTAATTTTGAATGCTTGTGTGTGTGAGGGGTGGAGATGGAAAGGGAGCATTGCCCTGCTAACCAGGAATCTGGGCAGACTCCTGGTCTCGTCAGGTGCCGATGGAAATGTGTGCAAACTCATTATATCAAGTGGAGTCCATGCTTAGCAGGGAGCACCTTAAGGAATGAGAGAGATCTAGGGAGGATGGCTGCCCAAAGAATGAGTTTTATAACAAAATTTCTAAAGGACTTAGCATAGAACTGGTTAATCAAATGGCAAATGCAACGGGAAGCAGTAAGTACCCTTCTTTCATTACCTTGCTTTCCAGGGTGTTTCATTTTTCAAGAAATGATTTTGTGGGTGTATTTTTTAAACTACTTGGAAGAAAGCCACTTCAGACTGTGTTTAGAAGCTAAGTAAATACAGGCGTCTCCAGAACTGAGATGCAGAGGGCATTTTATTGCATGAATCAAGGCAGAATTAGGAACCTCAAGTGACCCATGGGATTGACCACAGACTTCTAAGTGCTAATTTTAATAAACCATGGTTCTTGAATGACATTTTCCACATCAGGCACTGCCTGGGTGGGTGTCAGGGCAAAGTACAAATTATTTGAGTTTAATCCTCAACTGCTACACATTTTGCAGATGTGTATTCACTTTTATTCTTGTTTGTCTTGGGTGCAGTCATATTATGAGATGGATGAGGTTTTGGTTTTGCCAAAGGTACTTTTCAGACATATATTGCCTACAAAATAGGTTCTACTCATCAGAGCCCACAACACTACCACAAAACAATGTTCTTCTTATGAAGGAAAAATTACCCTCTTCTTTAAGTTCCTTTATGTGGTGACTAATTAAATAGAATGATTAGTTTACAATTATGGTGTGAAATTCAACTTTTTCTAGATAACCTTTTTTATGTCGTGCCTAAGATGATTACAATAAAAAAGGGGGGAAAGGGAGGTTCTCGATGTGTTTCTAGACAACAGTGGGCCTTGGGCGTCCACAGTCCCCACTTGCTGTGTCATTCTACCCTAGAGGTCTCCCAAGAAGAGACTTGGAGACTGTGAGTCACCTGCAGCTGCTTTTTCTTAAGGACTATGGGTATGCCAACAGTGCATCCTGTATTTATAATGAACGGGATCTGATAAGGCTCTTACAGAAGATTGCTAGCTTTTGTACTCAGGATAGCTTGACTAAAAGTACAGATTACTTCCAGTCACAGAGGCCAGAGTAAGGGAAGTCCTTGTTGTGAAGATACATGTGGACTGGAACTGGAAAACTGTCAGGAATCAGGGGATCTCTCAGAACTGCTACTCTCTCTGTCTCGCCTGAACAACTTAATCTTGCTCGCGGGGTCTCTCTATTTCCGCACATAGTCTCTCTCCATTCTTCTTCTACCAACTCTGCTTACTCATAATACCTGCTTCCTTATGCCGCAGGCATACACACCAATCACCGTGGCTGTCTCAGACTCACTCTACTAAAACCTTGCTACTACAGTTCCTCTGACTTTTTGGTTTCTTTGGGTTTTCTAGTTCAGATTACCCAGAAGGGAATTTTATTGGCCTAGATCAACATTCTCTTTCTTTTTAAACAAATCTTTATTTGGAAACTCACCACTTAATGCACTCATTTTAAGTACACAACCCAATAATATTTAGTAAATGTATAGGGTTGTGTGACCATCACTGTACTACAGTTTTAGAACCTTTTCTTCAACACAAAAAACTTCCTTGGGTCTCTCTGCAGTCAATCCCCAGGCCCATCTCCAGGTGTAGACAGCCACTTATCTGCTTTCTGTCCCTATAAAAATATCCTTTCTGGATATTTCACAGAAACGGAATCATATACGTTGTATTTTGAGAAAGACTTCTTTCACTGTATGATGTTTTTCAGATTCATGCTATTACAGAATGTATCAGGATTTTGTTCCTTTAAATTGCTGAATAGTATTCTATTATATGGATATCCCATGTTTTGGAATATTACAGATGAATTCCAAATGGAAAATCAAATGAGATATTCTATTTCGCCACTTAATGGACATTTGGATTATTTTCAGTGTTTGACCATTATGAATCATGCTATTCTTAACACATTAATCACACCCTGTTTTGATTACTATAGCTTTAGAGTAAATTTTGAAATTGGCTGTGTTCGAGTCTTCCAATCTTGTTGTTCTTTTTCAAAAGTGTTTTGACTATTCAAGGTCCTTTTCATTTCCATATATATTTTAGGATTGATTTATCAATTTCTATGCAAAAAACCTGCTGGTATTCTAATAGGGATTGCACTGACTAATTTATCAATTATTGATCAACTTGGAAGCAACCGCCGTCTTAAAATATCAAGTCTTCCAATCCATAAACATGTAATGTTTGTTTGTTTATTTATTTATTTATTCTTTGCAATGTTAAATACGTATTTGAATTTTAATCGTGAGGTTATGCTGATGCCTTTGGTTTCAATATGATAATGCAGTGGTTTTTTTCCTTCCCCCATTCTGTATTTGTATCTCCCCTTTTCACATTGAGAACACATCTATATGTTTTTTCAATCTTGTAGTACCAAGTATTTAGATTCGCTATATTCATTTCAATAAAACAAACTCTTCAAGTGAATTTCAGGATTTCTCTGCAGTGTTTTCCTTTTCTCTCCCCCTCTTTATCTGTTCTACTGAGGAGGGTATGCAGCTAAGACTATGTTGTTTAAAGTACTTGGATTCTTTTTGTGTGCTTTTTTAACAATTTTATATATGGTTAGGTAAAGTATTTCTGTTTGCATTTAATTTTTTCTATTTCTGTCTTTGTTGATGGTCATATACTTAGAAACAAATATATTTGTTACGAAAATTGATGGTAGGTTATTACAGTATAAAACCTAAGGAAGCAAATGTTCAAAACATTCATCATTGGCTTTAAAAAAATTTTAAACATACAGAAGCAACACACTCACATTCTACTTTTATTTCCCCCGCGATTCCATCTTTCTTGTGAACCCTTGAAATGGCTTTGTGTGGCTAAAGTCAGAATCAAAATGATGTCATTTTTGCATCTCACTAGCACTTTCCCACCGGCAGTAATGTTTTAAAATCTGATTTCTTTGCTCAAGTACCAGATGTAATTGTACTAATGAAAAATTTTCTTTTTTGATCCTTAGTGGGCTTGTCTGAATCACTAAAACTAACAAGTGGTCTTTTCATATAATACTAAAATAAATGTATTATTTAAATTGTGTGTGCATTACATTAAAAATGCATATATTGCCTTTCGCTCCCTGCTCTGCTGTGTCTGGCCTGCTGGCTCACACCTGCCACATCTCCCGTATGTGCTCTGATACCAGGCTCCACAATGTGAATGTCCAGAGCATGTGATCAGAATAGGCTCAGCTCTGCTTTGGCTTTGGGGGCCCCTTAGTTCTTTTGCTCCTCTTGCCTGGAAACTGACCCCATGATGTGTCCTTTTTAGGGTCCCAGACACCCACTAGAGCCCCTCCAGCTGATGTGCCAGGTACCACTGACTAGTCTTACTTAGTTCAGTTATACTCATATGACTATCTGCCTTAAGACAAAAAACTCAGGGAGGTGGCAGTGTGCAATGAAGAAGAGAACACAGGGCAAGGAATCAGATATGCCCAGTTGTTAATTCTGGTACTCACTAGCCCTACTGATGGGGACAAATCTTTCTTGATAATTCACTCCATTACCTCATTAGATCACTGGCTTATGATAAAAGGATATAACTCAGGGACAGCCAGATGGAAGAGATGCACGGGACAAGGTATGGAGAAAGGATGTGGAGCTTCCATGTCCTCTCCTAGTGCACCACTCTCCTCAAATCTTCACATGTTCACCAAATCAGAAATTTCCATTTATATATTTAATTTCTCACAGAAGTGTTTTATAGTTCAGTGTACAAATCTTGCATTTCTATCGTTAAATTTACTCTTAAATACTTTATTCTTTCTGATGCTATTATGAATGGAATTGTTTCCTTATTTTTTGGATTGCCATTGCTAACGTAAAGAAATATGATTTATTTGTGCATATCTTGGATCCTCTGGTATAGAATACTCTTTATTAGTTCTAGTAGCTTTACTGTGAAATCTTTGGGTTTTCTACATAGATAATGATGCAGTCTACTGAGAGAAACACATTTATTTCCTCCTTTCCAATCTGGATGAATCATTCTATCTGTCCCTTTCTATCTATCTATCTACCTATCTATCAGCTTATTGCACTGTCTAGAACCTCTAGTTATAATTTTGAATAGAATTGGGGTGAGTGGAATCTTTGTTTTGTTCCAGATCTTAAGAGTAAAGTATTAAGTCTTTCACTATTAAGTATGATGTTTGCTGTATATTTTTCATAGATATCCTTTACCAGTTTGAGGAAGTTCCATTTTATTTATATTTAATTGAGTTTTAATTATGAGTGGGTGTTATATTTTGTCAAATACTTTTTCTGCATTTACTGAGTCTACTAATATGGTGTATTACATTACTTGATTTTCATATGTTAAACCAACCTTGCATTCCTGGATAAATTCCATTTGTTCATTCTTTATATTACTTTTCATATGTTACAGATTTTTTTGTAATATTTTATTAAGGATATTTGTATCTGTGTTCATGATGGATATTGGTCTGTAGCTTTCTTTATTTGTGTTTTCTTTTCATTCTTTTCTATCTTTGGTGTTAGGGTAATACTGGTCTCAGATAATTATCTGTGCGATGTTTCCTCTACATCATGAAAGAGTTTGAGAAGAATTAGTATTACTTCTTTTGTGAATATTTTGATAGAATCCACACTTGATGCCATCCTGCTTGGAGTTTTCTCCATGGGCCCATTTTTAACTTTCTAATGCAGAATCTTAAATTGCTTTAGGTCTTTTCAGTCTTCCTATCTTCTTGAGGCAGTTTTAGCAATTTGTTTCTAAGAATTTTTCCATTTCATCAAAGTTGTCTCATTTTTTGGCCAAGCTCACCTTTTTGTGCCAGGTGATATCATAGATTATTGCTCAGGCTTGGACTGATCCTCCTTGGCATCCACTCATTTGTGGCTATGGAGGGATAGAGTATCACTGTACAAAGCAAAGTCGCTAAATGGTTGTCCCATTTGGTAGAGACTAGGAGAGAATATAAGTAAGGCATTGTTCTTTGGTAGCTGTGGGCTGGAAAACATTCTGAGTTTAGTTCTATCCAATATACTAGTTTAACATTTCAGCACAAATTCTTGTACTTACTCTTGGATTGGGGACTTTGTAATGTTGAAGTAGCATTTGGAAGTGGAAGATTTATCACTGTTGTTCTTGTAGTGATGAACGCAGTCTTCGTGACACCTTTGGCTGTAGATCCTAATTATGTAAAAAAGAATGAGTAGCCATCAGGGGTGTAAACAATCACTAGATCATATCATTAATATTAATATAAACATCCAGTTACAACTTGAAGATTAGTTACTTAAAGTCCTCTGATCAAGATATAGAAATCCAGTGTTTTGATGTCTGTCTTTTGGTGAGTCAGTTAACTACATTTTTAAAAGTGGAGGGACATTAGACTCTCCTACATGTCTGATATAGGTTATTTCACTTGATCATAACAGTAATTCTATGAATTAAGTAGTAATTATGATCATAATTTTACATATGATTCTGAAAAGTTATATAATTTTCCCCCAGTCACAGAGAGCCAAACGTTTCTGATGTAAAACTTAGTTGCTCAGCTACCCTAGAAAGGGGGTGGTAAGGCAGCAGTAGTAGTTGAAAGCGGTAGTAGGATTCCCATGCTGTCTAGGAGAGAATTTTCAGGTAGGTGGAATAGCAGGGAGGAGAGAGATAACAAGAAGTAAACAGAATAAACTTTTAATTATATTTAGTTCATTTTGGGGGGGCAAAAAGGAAATTCAGCAACAAAGAAAAAATAAGCTGAGTTTTCAAAAATAGCATTGGAATAAGATTACTTTAAATAGTCTATAATTGCACAAATATTATAAAACAAAATGATTTATGACCTTCAGTCTTTTCAAAGTCTAGCATGGGGAACATTGAGTTAGTAAAGAAAAGATAGGCATGCTGGTTAGTGCACGCTTAGCTAGATATGATGTTGGCTGGAGATGGGGGGAAGACAGTTTGATAGACTCCTCCCACAAAGAGGTCTGGAAGCCTGAACTGCTGGTGCCTTCCAGAAGTGCCAATCAGCTTTCATTCTGTGGCAATAAGCATCTATAGTGCAATGCAAATTCTTAGTGCACTTGAGAGATTCATGCTGGAGAAGTTTATAGTTTGCAGGAAGACCTCATAGACAGTGGGTAAATATGTCCTCAGGCAAAAAGCCTTTAGAAATTGATATGCTAAAGAAAGTGAATAAATTTGAATAGAGGCTATAGGATTAGCACTGCATATGAGAAAGAATGAGTGAAAATGGTCACCAACTTCAGAGGAATCTTGATTAAATTGAGAGGGAAATACTTGAGGAAGAAAAGAAATGTCTTATTATGTAAGGAAAGCAGAAATTGATCTTTGTAATAGTATGGAAGTGGGAAAGTTACAGAAACTCAACACTTGAGGATGAAGGAACGTGGGGATAAAGATCTTGCTTCTCACTGGAACTCCAAGAACATATGCTTTGAAAACATCAGAACAGGAGTTCTTCTTCAGAAATCTTCAGAGAAGAATTCTTCTGAGCTAAAATTGGAAACCATGAAAAAGCTATCCTGATGGGCTAAAGAATTCCCTTGTATAAAGCAGACTCAACAGTCTCGGTGATGGGAAAAAATAGAATGTATAGCTAAGGAAGATGCAAGGAGCTGCCAGTTTACGAAAATACAAAGAGAAAAGGAGAATAATGGAGTAGCTGGGGGTACAACCCCCAAAATTTTATTTAGAGAATTGCTTATTATTAATGTGGAATATACTTCACAAATGAGAATAGAATTAGAGCCCACACTCAATTCAGGACAGGTTGTCAATTACACATGTCAATTAGGCCATGGAAGGAGACAGGAATGTTTTGAAAGTGATCCAAATATTTAGAAATATTCATGGTGGACTATGAATATAGAATAGAATGAAAGATGTTTGAATGAAAAGTGAAAAGAATGAAAAATGTGGAGACTAATGCTGCCACAGGCATAAACTTTCAAACTTTACTGGTGTACTAAATATTTCAAATCCTAATCTCAGAAGAAAAGAAAATGAGTAACCTACATTTATTAAAATATGAGAATCATAGTCTTATACTAACATCTTCTTGGGAAAATGTTCCCAATTGCACTTCAGGTTCACAGGTAGTAGATTCTGGGCTTCTGCCAAGAAGTGATTGACACCTCAGAGCAAAAGGAAACCAATCTCAAAGCTGTTCTTTAAACTTATACGGTTTGCTCTCTTTCAGTTTTTCTGTCTGGACATTTTCCCCCAGAAAACACTATATATCAGCAGTGGTCTACAGGTGTGACTCACACTGTTAAGTCTAGGTAATAATATATGTATTAGATTTGACAAACATTATTTTGCTTGAGCAATACTAATTTAAATCACAGCATCAAGATAATAGTGGCTTTACCTTTAGGACTTGTGTTTTTGAAATTTATGTTCTTTTAAGTCTTAGAATTTGATACAGGTGGAATGTATGAAAGACAAAATATGAGGAATTTTTAAACCATATTGAACTTGAAATAAAGAATCAAACACAAGAGATGCTTGAGAAAGTCTCATCGATACCAGAGTGTAAATGCAGAGAAGAGACTTTGACTCCAACCAGAGCCCTAAGTTAGAACCATTGGCTAGAACTAAGCAGAATGAGGAATATGGGCTGTTTTATAATTTGTCTTGGTATTATCAATGTGAGATTCATGTTGTATGTTTTGGGGGGTTAAATTTTGGGGAGTAAGCAACAAATGTGAACTTTAATTATATTAGGAATTTAAGGTGTGTTTACAACGGACTGACTTGGAAGGGAGGATGTATGGAGTTCAATTGCGAAGCAAAGGGGATTAAGCAGCTTTATTCCTTTGAAATTACATAATTTGACTTACGGTATTGTTTTGTCCAATATGCGTAACAAAAGCTTCTTGTGTGGTCACTTTGTCTTCAGAAATAGAATATGGGATAAGTGACTTTTTGACGAAATCAACATTTACTAAAACATGCTATAGAATACTAGTACTTTGGTATGTTACTTTGTTTATGTTAAAAAACACTTTTATAGTCAAATTATTTGGAGCTGCATAGTTTCTGAAAAAACATCAAATGAATGTCTTTGTGTTAGGATTACTGAGAATTTTTACAGATGTTATTGTGCCTTGTAAAACCCTCTGAGGGTAGTATTTTCTAAAACAATTGCCCACGTAGCTCCATTTTCAGGCATCGTTTTATGGGCTAGTGCTTCATAGAAATTATGTACCCATAGCAATGAGGGTAGTCTGGGGTAAAATTATTTAATATCCTGATTTACTTAAGTGACTTCTGAGGTAATATTAAAGAGCCCACAGAAAGACTGTGAAGGGCCTATATGTTTATACCAATGATCCTAGGAAGATGTGTCAAAGCAGTGGCAAAGAACGGAAAAGAAGCTGCTTGAGGTTTTGCTCAGATTCTTCTGAACGCCTCCATTGGAGTGAAAAGCAATACCTCAGAATGTAAATAAGTTAAAATGCTAAACCCAAGGGAAAAAGATGTGAAGGAATGTCGGCCAAATACCTGAACAATTCAAAGAGAACGTAAGACGTCGTTCTCTCCAGTACTCACTCCTGAGGAAGAGGAGCTCAGATCATGCAACCAGACTATCCCGGTGTCCCCAGAGATTCTGGAGAAGCACAAAATGGTGCTGGTGGAGGAATGTACGTAAAGTAGGACTATAGCTTTCAGTGGGAGACAAGAAGAGGGGAAAGTTTTATTTCTATATAGATTTAAATTTCCTTTTTCTTTTCCATATTATTTAGAGGGTAGATTAAGGTAGGCATTAAGGGTCCCTTGGAATTGGGTGTTTAGCAATATCCTACCTCTTGCAAAACCATCAAGTACCGTGTAGTATGACCCCAGGAAAGTAGGCCCCAGCAGACTGCTGAGAGCTCCCTGCTGTTTAGGCCTGGCCTAATAAGGTGTTTAGGTGTCTCCAGATTTATCAATTCTCTAACCCAATTTACCAAGGTAAGCTCATATAGGAACTTGGGACTGATCCTAGGTCATGAATAAACTTACATCTGTACTTAGAGTGGCTTTTTGCATTATATATCCCCCAAATCAAGTGGGTTGAGGTATTTGGTGCCCTCGGAGCAATGTAGTAATGTTTTAATCCCTTCGTTCTTTCTTGGAGACTTCACTAACAAATAGATGTTGACTTTCTATTTCCTTAAGATCTATTTTAACAGTGTTTCTTGGAGCCAGAGCAAATATTGGTAGGAGCTTCTTCTTTATTTTCTCATATCAATTGATCCTATTTACCCATAAATTCTTACATAGGAAAAATCAGCAACAGTGCTTATGGGGACATTAAAAGCTTCTCAAACATTTGAGCTGCCCCTTTGGAAAAACTGTAATTAACCATTACAGATGAGGTTATTCCCAGCTTAGATGGAGGGTGCAAAAGAATTGCTTTGTTTGTTTTCCAGTTGTAGAACACATTCATTACTTATTTTACTATGAATAGAATTTAACTAAACAGAATAATGACTTATTTCAGTAAATTTTAACTGTACTATTAAAGTCCTAAGGGTCCAGTAGGGAAGCCTCACAGGCTTGGCGGTAAGAGAGAGAAATGGCTGGCAGTCCACCCTGCACATACCACCACACTGCTTCAAACTGGGCGGTTCAACTTCTATTTGTCTGATATATTCACATTTTGGACTTTTGCAAAAGATTTTATGAGAAACGTTCCTGCTAATTACAAACAATTTTAGACAACAACTAATTGCATTAATTATGAGGGTCCTAAAATCAGACATTGTCTGACCACACTGAAAGTAAGATGAACAGCAGAGTAGGCAGAAATAACAAGATCTTGTGTTATTGTGAAATTCATGTGCTAATAACGTTTCTACACTATGCTCAAGAATATCACCTTTCACTTGGACTTATTTACTCTTTTTAAAACACAATGCTAACAAGTTGGTTGTGTGTGTTTATGTATGTGTGTATGTGTTTTCCACTTAAAGGAGCAACCTAAAAGAAATAACCATTCATAGAAGGCTGGCAATCTCACCCAAAATATAGCCTAAAAGCAGGGAAAGAATGAGAACATGCACCAAAAAGGGAAAAGAAAGGCAAAAAGTTACAGAATTCTGTGACTATTTTGTGTAGGAAAGAAAAGTGCTATATAAACACTGTTAAAACCTGAGGGGCTCACTATTAAATAGTGAAGTCTAGATAGTTGAGATTAAAACAGTAATACTCATTAAGTAATAGTTGATTATGAATTAGTTCAATAGAGAGAAAAATTTAAAATTAAAGAGCCAACTTTCAAATTCCAAATTGTTATTACGAATTTTGTGCTTTCTTGTTAAGTCATCTAAGCTCTCTGAAACTCAGTTTTTCGGTTTTTAAACAATTTTAAAATAATCTTTAAAAAATGATAATATATCCTGAGGTGTGGGCAAGAGGATGGGGTAGGAAGACGCTGAGCTAACTCTGCCCACAGGTACAGCAAAATTACAACTATTTACAGGAAAACTGTCTATGAAAGTCACCTGAAGACTAGCAGAAAAGATTTTCCACAACTAAAGATACAAAGAAGGAACCACAACAGGACAGGTAGGAGGGGGTAGAGATGAAGTATAGTGAAGACCCACACCCACAGATAGGTGACACACAAACGGGAGGATTATCACAATTCCAGAGGCTCTCCCCAAGGAGCGAGGGGTCTGAATTCTACATTGGGACCCACTACCTGCATGTCCTACACTCCCAGGAAAATGAGTGCCCAGAACACCTGGCTTTGAAGGCCTGCAGGGCTTGTGTAATGGGAGAGCCAGAGGGCTATAGGAAACAGAGACCCCACTCTTAAAGGGCTCACGCAAAGTTTCACATGCTCCGAGTTCCAGTCCAGAGGCAGTAATTTGAAAGGAGCCTGCGTCAGACTCATTTGCTGATCTTGGAGAGCCTCACAGAGAGAGAGGAAGCCACGCGGATTCCCCTTGGGAACATAGATGCTGGCAGCAAACATTCTGGGGAGCTTGTTCTACCGTGAGGATGCTGGCGATGACAAGCACAATTTTGGAAACCTCCCTCCAGCCTTGAAGCGCCAGGGACTTACCCACCCACCAGCAGGCAGGCACCAGTCCCTAGAGATCTGGGGCTCTGCAACCAGCTGCTCCGGGTCCCAACCCCACCTGCCAACAGGCTGTCACCAGCCCTAGGACTCCCCAGGTTGCACAGCAGCCACACTGGGACCTGGTCCTATCTACCAGCAGGAAGGCACCAGCTCCGGGACCTGCTGGGTCACACAGCCAGCCATGCCAGATCCTGGCCCTACCTACCCGTGGGCTGGCAGCCACCATATGAGTCACAGCTTGGCAGCCAACTGTCCTGGGGCCAGCCCTGCCTACCAGTGTGCCCACAGTAGTTGGTTCCACCACAACAGAAGGGCCCACACAGTCACCACAGGGGGCACCCCTAGAGCATACAGCTCTGGTGACCAGAAAGATGTGGGCTGCTGAGCCCCATAGGATGTCTCCTACATAAGGCCACTTCTCAAAGACTGGAAAACATAACCAACCTACCTAAGACATAGAAATAAATGTACAGAGATAGGCAAAATGAAGAGACAAAAGAATATGTTCCAAATGAAGGAACAAGACAAAACCCAAGAAGAAGAACTAAGTGAAGTGGAGATAAGTAATCTACATGATGAAGAGGTCAAGGTAATGATCATGAAAATGCTCAGTGAACTTGGGAGAAGAATGAATGATCACGTTGAGAAGTTAATGAAGAGTTAGAAAATATAAAAAGAATCAAATGGAGCTGAAGAATACAATAACTGAAATAAAAAATACAGTAGAAGGAATCAACAGGAGATTAGATGATACAGAGGAACGATCAGTGAACTGGAGACTGAGGAGTGAAAAATCACCCAAGCTGAACAAAAAAGAGAAAAAGAATTTTAAAAGGTGGGGACAGTTTAAGAGACCTCTGGGATAAGATCAAGCATACTAACATTCACATTATAAGGGGTCCTAGAAGGAGAAGAAAGAGAGAAAGAAGCAGAGAACATATTTGAAGAAATAATAGCTGAAAACTCCCCTAAGCTGGGAAAGGAAACATGCATCTATTTCTGGAAAGTACAGAGAGTTCCAGACAAGATGAACCTAAAGTGGTTTACAGCAAGAAACATAATTAAAATGACAAATATTAAAGATAAGAAGAGAATCTTAAAAGCACCAAGAGAAAAGCAACTAGTTACATACAAGAGAACTCCCATAAGACTGTGAGCTGAATTTTCAGCAGAATCTTTGTAAGCCGGAAGGGAGTGGCATGATATATTCAAGGTAATGAAAGGAAAAAACCTACAACCAAGAATAATCTAACTGGAAAACATATCATTCAGATTTGAAGAAGAGATAAAGAGTTTTACAGGCAAGCAAAGGCTAAAAGAGTTCAGCACCACTAAACCAGCTCTACAAGAAATGTTAAAGGGATTTCCCTAAGTGAAGTAGAAAAGACCACAACTAGAAATATGAAAATTATGAAAGTAGAGATCTCATTGGTAAAAGCAAACATACAGTAAATGTAGTAGATCAACCTCATAAAGCTAGTAGGAAAGTTAAAAGACAAGGCAGTAAAATCATCTAGACCAACAATAAGTATTTAAGGGATACCTAAAACAAAAAGATGTAGAAGTTGATGTCAAAAACATTAAACATATATAGAGAGAGAGAAAGAGAGAGAGAATTATATATAAATCTCATGATAATCACAAACCAAAAATCTATAATAGAGACACAAAAAAGAGAAAGAAATCCAAACATAACACTAAAGATTGTCATCAAATCATAAGGGAATAGAGCAAAAGAAGAAAGGAAGAGAAAAGAAGTACAAAACAACCAGAAAACAATTAACAAAATGAAAATAAATACATACCTATCAATAATTACCTTAAATGTAAGTGAATTAACTGTTCCAGTCAAAAGACATAGAGTGGCTGAACGGATTAAAAAAACAAAACAAAACGAAAAACAAGACCCATATATACACTGCCTACAGGAGACTCACTTCAGATCTAAAGACACACATAGACTGAATGTGAGAGGATGGAAAAAGGTATTCCATGCAAATGAAAATGAAAAGAAAGCTGGGGTAGCAGTACTCATAACAGACAATTTAGACTTTTTTTAAAATTTATTTTTAAAAAACCACTTTATTGGGGTATGATTGCTCAAAGTCCATTAAACACTTCATACCTTAGACACATTTTTATGATGGTATATATTAGAGCTACTTACTTCTTTTTAAATCCATGTATTATAATTTATTTAACCAAACCCCTGTAGGTGGGCTGTTGAGTTTAATTGAATTAACAAACAAATCAAGCTGAGCAATGTGCAATATTGCCCATTCAGGCTGGAGTTGCAAAATCGAAATATTTTCCTCCCTTTCATCTAAGTCTCCACAGCTCTGGCCCCCACATTTTAGCAATTGAAAAAGTAATTAATTCTGACTGTTGGTCAGAAAAATGCACGGTCCAGAGCATTCTAGGAAGTCAGGCAGAGGGCAGCTTGCCAGGACACAGCCCTTCCAGTGGGAGTAGCATTCTGAACTCTTGAACGTAAACTTCTGGCAGTATTTACTCCACTTTGAGTTACTCAAAATAGACTTTAAAATAAGACTGCAACAAGAGATGAAGAAAGACATTATCTAATGATCAAGGGATCAACCCACAAGATCAAATAATTGTAAATATACATGCATCCAACATAGCAGCACCTACATATATAAGGCAAATATTAACAAAAATAAAGGGAGAATTGACAATAACACAATAATAATAGAAGACTTTAACACCCCAGTTGCATCAACTACCAAAACTGAGTCAAGAAGAAATAGAAAATCTGAAAAGGCCTATACCAAGTAAAGAGATTGAATTAGTAATCAAAAGCTTTCCACAAAGAAAATCCCAGATTTTCACTGGTACCTTCTACCAAACATTTAAAGAATATTTACCATCAATTGTTTACAAATTTTTCCAAAAATTAGTAGAGACGAAAACACTTCACAGTGCATCCTATGGGGCTATTATTAACCCGATACCAAAATCAGACGAAGACAACAGAAGAAAACTACAAACTTATATCTCTTATGAATACAGACATGAAAATTCTTAACAAAATAATTGATAACAAATCTAGCAACATATAAAAGGCATGATATACCATCACCAGGTGGGATTTACCACAGGAATGCAAGATTGGTCCCACATGTGAAAATCAGTGTCATATACCATATTAATAAAATAAGGGATTAAAAACCACAGAATAATCTTAATACACTAAGAACGGCATTTAACAAAATCTAACACTTTTGCATGATGAAAACACTCAGCAAACTAGTAATATAAGAGGACTTCCTCAACCTGATTAAGGGCATCTCTGAAAAACCTACAATAATATCATACTTAATGGTGACATACTGAAAGCATTCCCCTAAGATTGGGAACAAGAAAAGGAGCCCTCTCTCACCACTTCTATTCAATATTGAACTGGAAGTTCTAGTCAGGGCAAATAGGCAAGAAAATAAAAGACATCCATATTGGAAAGGAGGAAGTAAAACTATCTCCACTTGCAGATGAATCTTATATATAGAAAATACTAAGGAAAACACACACCACACACACACACACAACTTGAACCAATAAATGAGTTCAACAAGGTGGAAGGATATAATACCAGTATATGAAAATAAATTGTATTTCTATACAGTAGCAATGAACAATCCAAAAACAAAATTGAGGAAAATGATTCCATTTACAGTAGCAATAAAATGAATAAAATATTAGGAATAAATTGAACAAAAGAAGTGAATGTCTTCTGCACTGAAAACTATAAACATTATCAAAGGATATTAAAGAAGACCTAAATAAAGGCATCCTGTATTCATGATCTGGAAGACTTACAGCTGTGAAGATGGCCGTACTTCCCAAATTGATCTATAGATTCAATGCAATCCCTATCACAATCCCAGCTGACTTTTTGCAGAAAGTTAGGACAAGTTTATCCTAAAATTCATATGGAAATTCAAGTGACCCAGAATAGTCAAAACAATCTAGAAAAAGAAGAAAAAGTTGGAGGATTCACATTTCCCAATTTCAAAACTTAACGCAAAGCTATGATAACCAAGACTGTATGATTCTGGCATAAGAATAGATATATAGATAAATGGATTAGAATTGAAAGTCCAGGAGTAAAAACATACCTTTATGGCCAGCTGACTTTTATCAAGGGTTCTACCATAATTCAAATGGGAAAAGAATAGTCTATTCAACAAATGGTGTTAGGACAACTGGATGACTACATGCAAAAGAATGAAGCTGGACATCTAACTCACACTATATCAAAGACTTTAAAAGCTGAAAGTATCAACTTCTTAGAAGAAAACGTTGGTCTAAATCTTTGTGATCTTGAGTTGAGCAAGTATTTCTCTGATTTGATCCACAGCATAAACTACTAAAGGAAACCAGAATATGTCACCCCAAAATATGCATCTTTGATATAAAATTATTTTAAACTGAATGCAATTAAGAAGTAGCAAATGCATAAAAATGCCTCCCTTATCTGCCTAAAGGCAGGATATAAATTTTCCTTTTACCGGAGACAGACTCATCAGTGCAGAGAAGGTACCCTTATACCTTTCTGGTGGGAATGTAATATAGTGAAGCTGCTTTGGAAATCAGTTCCTCAAAAAGTTAAACATAGAGTTACCATGTGACTCCACAATTCCACTTCAAGGTATTCACTGTTGACCTGAAGCCAACGGACTGACAGATATTTCTCCAGCCAAGATGCACTTACTTGGGATCAGAAGAGAATTGCAATTCAGGGTCTGCAACCATGGCAAGTCATGTGTAAGTTCCCACATGGCAAGGGAAGAAGAAATTTTTATAGAGGGGAAAAGGAAGTGGGGAGGGCGATAGTACACAAAGAGTCCCTGACTTTTCATTGATTGAGTCCTTGCCAGGAAAGAAGAGAGTCTCTGCTTCCTGTTGGGCTCTGCTGTTGTCTCAGGGTGTGAGAGCTCCCTCTTCTGGCCCATCAACTCTATTTAAAATACTGAGGTTTCTGTTCATTAATTTTTGAGAATACCCAAGAGAAATGAAAACACATGGCCACACAAAAACATGTACATAATTGTTCTTAGCATCATTATTTACAATAGGCAAAAAAGTAGAAACAACCCAAATGTCCATCAACTAATAAACAGATAAACAAAATGTGGTCTGTCTACACAATGAAATATCATTCAGTAATAGAAAAAAATAAACTACAGATACATGTTATAGCATGGATGAATCTAAGAACATTATGCTAAGTGAAAGAAGCCAGACACAAAAGATCATATATCATATGATTCCATTTATATGAAATTTCTAGAATAGGTAAATTTATAGAAACAGAAAGTAGTGGTTGCCAGGGGTTAGAGGAAGGGTGGGGGAGTGATTGGTAATAGATGTAGGGTTTCTTTTGGGGGTGATGAAAATGTCCCAGATGTGTGCAGAAGCTTGTGAATACGCTAAAGCCCACTTAATTGAATACTTTAAAAGGGTGACTATTATGGTATGGTACGTGATGATATACATAAAAGAAAAATGGTGGCAAAGCAGATACATTACTCACCATTAACTGCTGTGGTTACTGAAGACAGTGTTGACAGCAGAGATGTTTCTAAGGGTTCCTTGCTGGTAGCTCCTAGATAGATGACATTATTATTAATTACAATTTCATCTCACCTGTCATGGAGTAAAGAAAAGTAAGTCAAATCTGAAGGTGAATTAAAATCCTTCTATAGGTACTGGGTAAACCTTTGTCTATCTTTATTTTTCCATTTTCCAGCTTCTTTTGTCCAAGGTGAGGAATGTAAGTACTGAATGCTTGGGTGGCCCGATAAATACACACACACACACACACACACACACACACTTTTGTATGAGAGGTCCCAAAAGCAAATTTCTACTGCAGATTGTTACTTAGGTCTCTTTAAAAGTGAAGTATTTAAAATCATTTTATTTTTCCCAGTGGGAAAAATTACCTGGTCAATAGGACCTAGGAGTAATGTGCCTTTTTTTCCCAAAATGAGATTTCATTTTGTTGATTTAGTTGTGGCTTTGAAACTTCCAATAAACATAAATAATAAAGGAACTTGCAAACTCCTGTAATTAATTTTTTTCATTTATGATACAATTCATTGATTTCCCACTCTGTACAAAGCCCTCTCCTAGGCTTCTGAGGGCAGTACCTAACCCTTAGTCACCTCTTTTTTCCCATGCCCCTCCCCCCACTCCCCGCAGTTGCTGCATGCTCCGACTGGCCCTTAGTCATCTTTTTAATCTTCGTCGTATGAAGAATAATTCCTGGCATAGAGTGAGCATGTAGCAAATGTTGTTTCAGATAAGATGGCACTCACACAGGACAGGGGGACCAACAAAAGGATAAAGATCTGCTTTAAGTAGGGAACACAACTTACTGATTTGCTACTCATGGTAGCATTCCCTTTTCTCTTAAAACATGTTAGAATGTCCTTTTGTGATTAGGGCAAGGGTTCTATTTTTACTATGTGACATTCATAAAATCTTGGTTCTTATATATACACATGCTGTGTTTGGGGGAGGAGATATTTGGCTCTGCACAGTTTACCTAGTACTTTATTTTTTTATATCTTTATTGGAGTATAATTGATTTACAATGTTGTGTTTAGTTTCTGCTGTACAACAAAGTGAATCAGCTATATGTATACATACATCCCCATATCCTCTCCCTCGTGAGCCTCCCTCCCACCCTCGCTATCCCACCCCTCTAAATTGTCACAAAGCATCCAGCTGATCTCCCTGTACTATGCAAACAAAGCAACTGACAAAGGAAGCAACTGACAAAGGATTAATCTCCAAAATATACAAGCAGCTCTGTTATTAATACAGTTTCACCTTGTGAGCTGTGCTGCTTAAGTGGGCAACTGGAATATTTAGAAAGATATTTTTATGACTGAGAAATGACAATTTTTTCTTCTCTAAAAATAAACTTTGTATATGTAACCATCACAATAGGATCATTCCCAAACAGGAAGTGACCCAAAGCGATATCATCGAAGAAGCCCACTGTGATCTCACGGTTCTGTATTCAACCCAAAATAACACATGAGTTTCAAAATAGTGAAATAACCTAGACCTTCATAACACAGATATGAGATTCCCAAATTATTTTCCTATGATTAATTTACATGGGTGCTACTAATTTAATTTGTTAAAGTAAGTGTCATGAAGAGTTAATCCTACCTTTAGCAGATATTTCAACTGTTGATTTCTCTGCAACATTTGGTGATGACGTTGTGTTTGATGTTGGTACAGATGTTTTTGTTGCAGAAGTTGATGATAATACAGGAGTGGCTGTATCTTTGACTTTGGAAAAAAGTAAATTGTGTTAAAGCAGTTGCATTAAAATTTACATTTATTTTGCCAATCAACAGCCTAGTATACTTAAACAAAGTAAACTGTATGTATACTACTGCATCGGGTATGGTTTTGGAATTAATTTTCTAATTGTAATGAATTCAGCCTTGATTTCTGTATTCATTCACTAACTCCATCTGCTTCTCACCAACGGCGTGAATTTTTAAGATGGTTGGCAGAATCAGTCTGTGGTTCCGAAACAAAATAATATCTGACAAAACTAGTGAGGAATAAATGTATGAGTTTGAAGCTTAACAATATTTTTAATCCAACTAAACTAACATTGTCCGATGAAATAAATAAACAGGCACTCTCTGGGCAGTGGGTAGTTTACTGAATGTTTTAGAGCATGTTAAAGTTACTAAATACTAAAATCTCAGTATTAGTGCATCTTTTTTTGGTACATAGCATTTCTCTCTCTCTCTCCATATACTACATATATATTCTAAAGAGAAAATAAATTTTAAAGAAATTCAACAATTGCAACAAGCCTACATTCTTGGGAATAGAGCCACCATAAATCTGCCTTTTCAAATGACTTATTTCTCTCAAAGGCACAGAAGTGAAGACAATACATTGTTATGTATATTATATATATATATATATTTTTTTTTTTCAGTACGCGGGCCTGTCACTGTTGTGGCATCTCCCGTTGCGGAGCACAGGCTCCAGACGCGCAGGCTCAGCAGCCATGGCTCACGGGCCCAGCCGCTCCGCGGCATGTGGGATCTTCCCGGACCGGGGTACGAACCCGTGTCCCCTGCATCGGCAGGTGGGTTCTCAACCACTGTGCCACGAGGGAAGCCCTATGTTTATTTTTAATAATTATTTTTTGGCAATAGAAAGCCAATATCTTACAATAATTCTTAAAACTTCCATTGCAATATTATTTTTTAAAAGTGAAGTATATAGGATTTAATTCTCAGTGATCTATGGAAAGATTTGTTTCATATAATATTATTGTAGCTTATTGGCATTTATATACTTTTTTAATCCTGCATTTGTTGGACTTGTCTCTGTATACTTACTGTTATGTTGCAGATCAAAAAACAGCAAACAAATGTTTACAAAGGATGTGGAAAAAATATTCCTGTTCATGGAAAGCACTATTTTTGTGTTGTTCCTTTGTATACAGAACAGTTGACCCTTTAACAACTTGGGGGTTAGGGGCGTCTACCTTCCACGCGATAGAAAATCCAAGTATAACTTATATGTGGCCCTTCCTATCCGAGGTTTCTCTGCATCCAAAGATTCAAACAACTTCAGATTTTAGCACTGTAGTATTTACTATTGAAAAAAATCTGTGTATAAGTGGACCCACACAGTACAAACTCATGCTATTTAAGGGTCAGTTGTATACAGAGTCAGTACAACAGGTAGTTGAGAGGATGGACTTTGAATAACAAAGACTCATGTTCAAATCCCAGTCAAACTGAGTATGTCATTACAGTAATTGTATGTCATTTGTATGACTTCTCAAATTTAAATTTCATCCAAAATTTTCCTCTTTGAATCTGAGAAAAAAACCCAAAAATCTTTCAAGTCATTGAAAAGCAATATTTGAGATGTCATGAGATAGAGTGTACTTCCTGTTTTATTTTATAGACTTGAGGGCCTTGGGAGTGTTTATGCTTAGCGCTGACTTTGTTTACAGACAGCTCACAGAAATTGCTTGGTGTATGCAGCACATACCGATGTGTTCCGCACATACAAGAATGACAGAACAGCTTTTTCAAGGGCTTTACCGAAATCAAGTCAAAAGCTTTTTTCACCTCTGGAGAAACACTTCACACCCTTGGTCTTACTCCCATCCTCTCCTTCCCCTCAATACTCAGCAGAGAAAAGGAGCACAGCGTGTATGAGGTTACCTTTTCTCTATTAGTCATTTTGTTCTCACTATTTTTCTTTCTGTCCTAGAGTCCATGAGGTAACATTAATTTCTAAGTTTAAACTGAGATTGAAGAAGTTATTTGAAGAGGCATATACCCCATGGACTGGAAATTTCACCAGTAAATAACT
Source organism: Stenella coeruleoalba (assembly GCF_951394435.1). NCBI lineage: Eukaryota > Metazoa > Chordata > Mammalia > Artiodactyla > Delphinidae > Stenella > Stenella coeruleoalba. The sequence continues at coordinate 132,202,165 of NC_137149.1, read as the reverse complement.
TGAATGATCTCTCTCTGTTGACTTGCTAAATAGCAACAACCTTAATTTCTGAGTATAATCAACAACTCCAGAGATATTTTTCATATTTCTTTCCTCCCTCCCTTACTTTTTTCTTTCCTTTTTTGCTTCCACACATACTTATTGGGGAACTAATATGAAAAGCATGATTAGATACTGCAAAAGACTCTATGTTGCTCCACATAGTGTCACCCTTGAGTAGCTTTTAATCTGGTAGGGAACATAATGCCGATACACAATAAATAATAAAGAATATTCTGTATGAGTTGTGTAGACCAGTGTTTTTCAAACTTCAGGTTATGATACAATTAAAGAGTAATTTAGGGGCTTCCCTGGTGGCGCAGTGGTTGAGAGTCCGCCTGCCGATGCAGGGGACACGGGTTCGTGCCCCGGTCCGGGAGGATCCCACATGCCGCGGAGCGGCTGGGCCCGTGAGCCATGGCCGCTGAGCCTGCACGTCCGGAGCCTGTGCTCCGCAACGGGAGAGGCCACAGCAGTGAGAGGCCCGCGTACCGCCAAAAAAAAAAAAAAAAAAAAGAGTAATTTAAGTCTATTTAATACATTGCAGCCAGAGCTTTTTTTTTCCAAATGAAAGAGAAAAGAGGCAATATTAGATTAATACTGCAAATAATGAGGGTAAGTATTGTTTCATGAAGCTTTTGTTTAGCATTGTGTGTGTGTGTGTGTGTGTGTGTGTGTGTTTGAGAATGAAATGTGTGTGAATGCAAAATGTATCTCTTACTGTGATTCCAGCTAAAAATGTGAAAACTGTGGGACAAGAAAAAGTTAGGACAAGAATTTATAAGATAAAAAATGATCACCCTGGGCTTCCCTGGTGGCGCAGGGGTTGAGAGTCCGCCTCCCGAGGCAGGGGACACGGGTTCGTGCCCCGGTCCGGAAAGATCCCACATGTCGTGGAGCGGCTGGGCCCGTGAGCCATGGCCGCTGAGCCTGCGCGTCCGGAGCCTGTGCTCCGCAACGGGAGAGGCCACAACAGTGAGAGGCCCACGTACAGCAAAATTAAAAAAAAATAAAAAATGACCACCCTGCTGGCATGAGCAAGGAATACTTCATGAGAGAGTTGACATAGGAGCTGGAGCTTGAAGAGTGAGTAATATGGTGACACAGGAAGAGGAAAGAGCATGAGTAAAGGTCTGAAGTGGGAGAGTGAGACATATCTGAGGGCACTGCAAAGAGCTCTGTTTGGCTGGATTGCTGTGTACTACGACAGGACATGGTGGATGTGTCTGGTAAAATTCTGGAGACCAGATTGTAAAGGACTTTGAACACCAAGCCAGAGACTTAGGACTTTATTTACGAGTCTGTGGGGAGCCATAGGAAGTGACCAAATGGAAATTCAACCGTAGGAAACACAATGGGGAAATAAGTGGGGCAGAGAATGAGAAGATACCAGTGGAACAGAATTGAAAGCCGCCATTTTTATGTTTACCAATGTGGTCGGCCCTCTTGAAGTCATCATGTGAGATCAGTGAGTTCTCATCCATACAATGACTTGAGGCAAACTACAACAAGACACATTTCTAGCTACTTATGTGGTCAGGTTGAAATGTGCTGTAAGGCTTCTCCTTCTTACTGCCCTTCTACACATTTGGCCACGGATTTCCCTGAGTAAAACCTTAATCCATTAGCACTCATCAATGTCTCCATTACTAGTTCTTCAGATTGTTCAACAGAGAGTATTCCCTCTTTTGGCAAGGACTGACAAGCAACCCCTAAGAATACTGAGCGTCACTCTGCGCCAGGTAGTATGTGAATACTTTCCATGGATTATATCATTTAATTCTAAGACCCTACAATGTTTATACGCTTAGATCACCATTTTACAGAAGAGGATCAAAAATGGTAAGCAACTTGTCCATATTATAGGAAGTAATACAGTTGGAATTTGAATCCAGACACCTTTGACTCCGGAGAAGATACCCTGAAGCGTCACACATCTGGCCATGGGAAGGTGGCTCCATGCCAAGCCACATACCCCTGCCCCACCTGCTTTCTGCCTTTGACGGAGTGTGATATCAAAAATGTGGAAGTGACTAGATGCACCGATGTTTTACCTCTACGTGCCTAGGATGAGGAAACAGACAAAACACCTCACTGTTTTTTTCTTTTTTAATAACAAGCATTCATACTGTCGTGTACCTATACATAAACACGCATATAAAATTTTTACATAGTAGACTGAAAGCTTTAAAATATTTCCAATCTTTTAAAACTATTTATAATTGAAAAATAAAAATAGAGATTTACTGAGTTTAAAAAATGCTGCAAATAGAAACTTTCTCTCCTCATACGGTGGAAAAGAATTATTCCCTGTAACTACCACTGTTGAAGGTTTTATTGACCAGGATTCAAGTAACCATCAATTATGCTTTTACTGTATTATCTGTAAATCTCTTCTAGGTCTGATTTGATCTCATAATAAACCATTGAGGAAAGTGGTTAATTCTGAAGTGTTTTCATAGGACACTGTGAGGTAGCATTTCCCCTCTCTTTATCTCCAAAGTGATTAAAGAATAATTTAACAAGGAGACCTGTGCCTCACAGCTTTGCTTGTGCCAAACCAGATAGTGCTGCTTTGGGGAGAAACAGATGGCATTTCATCCTGACTCTACCCTATATCCATACACTCCAACTGAGAGAGCACAAGGGATGCCATAGCACCAGTTTCCTATGCTATGAAAGGATGAAGCATTATTGGGATTTTAATAAAATAACTATTTTAATTATAAAAATCATAAGAACTTTGAGAATTCAGTTTATGGCTAGAAACCAAGATTCATACTTTCTCCTGTTTTCAAATGATCAAGTCATCGACTCCAATCTTCTCAGACATGCTTTGTAATTACATTTAGAGGTAACTCACGAATAGTCTCTAAGAGTTAGAATTTCATCCATCCTCATAAGGAGCAATTGCTTCTCTAGCTTTCTTTTTCCCTACCAATTCTGTTTCTAAAGTCCACTGAAAATCCACTACTAAAGAAGATTGATCTTGCTTCTTCTAGATCAACACAAACACCGAATGACAGTAACTTAGAATTCTAGAACTTGAGATCTGGAAAGAACTTTTCAAAAAGATCTTAATGTAATAGAAGTCCTACATTTTATAGCTCAGAAAATGTATGAGTTTAAGGTAGTTTCAAAAGATCATAGCACCAATTAGTAAAAAGTTGATTTTTTTTTTCTAATTCTACCATTTGAGTATGTGGAATGCAATTGTGGCAGAGACAGTGCTGAAGTTTCCCTTTGAAAATATTTACTTTGCTAGTTTTAACCATAAACACAATTTCAGAAGAAGGTTTTAAGTTCTTTAAGGAAACAGAAGAACGGTTTCTTTAGAAATATATAATTACAGTAAATTCAAAATGCTAACTACTAAATGGTCTTATAAACCTTCAAAGTACCATTATTAGGTAATAATCTCATCACCTAGATAACTGCTGTATGGAATTGATGGTAAAGTAGCTAATTTTATATTTCAATAGCTTACAACATACTATTTCTACTATTTCATATTGTCTTCATGCAGTGCCACCTCCCATATATGCCACCCCTTAGGCTTTTAGGAACTTTATACAGATTTTATCTTGAAATAAAGTAATTGTCAATTTTCAGTTGTCATTTGTGGTTGCTTCTCCCCTATGTATCATGGCTTATAGTGAATAGAGATCCACTTCTTAACGTTTGTATGTGATGGCAATGCACAAATTGGGGTATTATAAATAGTGAGAAGGTCCTTTTTCGTAGTACTTTGTCAGTAGTTGCTAGCATTATAATTTTTGTTCAACATATACCCTATATCTTCTTTGTCAGAAAAGAAGTAGCAAAGAATTAGCAAAGTTTAAGTGGAAAATTTCAATTTTCCCTCACCCATTAAGAATATATTAAAATGTTAATTACATAGTATAATATACAAAATTTATATATAAGTAAAATATATTTCTATAGTAATATAATAAAAATAAATAAAGGAAATAGGATACCCTTTCTATATTCCCATCAAAAGAGAGCCTTTGTGAAAGACCAGGCACCAACTCCTTTTGACTATCAGTGTCATAGCAACACGCTTTTCCATTAATGGTGATCCTTGCTCTTTTATACAGCACAGGCCACTTTGGTTCATTGCCAACCAAATTAAATGAAGTTAATTTTTTCCCTCAATTCAAAGGAAACAACAATTATTACGTGATGATGTATTCCTGATGACTTCTACTTGCATTGATCTAAAAATTTCATGATACCTTATATGAAATGTATAAGTAAACTACTAGCCAATGAGTAACCTACCTCAATAAACGTTTACTAAGCATCTATTTCAATAAGACCTAAGCAAAAATTAAAAATATGTTTTTCCTAGAGGATCTTAGACTTTATTTTGATACTCAAGCTCTACATGCATGAAACACCTATAAGGTTATGCTAAGGTGCCATATGAAAATGGTGCTGTATAATTAATGCTACGCGTAGCTCATCCTATACGAGTGAAATCAAAGTAAGGTGATGTCTCTCTATGTGTCTAGGATAATGAGAATCATTTTCTCCGTGGAACAGATTTCAAAAGGAATCAGATAAATGAGCACAAGAAAGAAAGAAAAATCATGCTTCATGGTAGAAAAAGAAGAAAGGATATTCAAAGAGAAGGGCAAAGACAATAGTGCCAAATAAAACAGAGGCTATATAACATAAGGCCTGAAATGGGGCCTTGGGGATATTAGACACTTAAAAATAGAATCTTTGGGGAGAGGAAAACAGAAAAATTTAATTTTCAATGAAAACATCAGAGCTAGTGGCAACTCAAAAAAAAAAAAAGGATTTGAAGTTCACTTTTTCGATTAAGGCTAACAAAATACTGTAGTGAGCACAAAAGGTTTTAGAATGCTTACCTTTCCTAGGTGGAATGAATTTGGGGGATAAGTTAGAATAAAGACGAAGATGTAGAGAATGGACTTGAGGACACAGGGAGGGGGAAGGGTAAGCTGGGACAAAGTGAGAGAGAGGCATGGGCTTATATACACTACCAAATGTAAAATAGATAGCTAGTGGGAAGCAGCCGCATAGCACAGGGAGATCAGCTTGGTGCTTTGTGACCACCTAGAGGGGTGGGATAGGGAGGGTGGGAGGAAGATGCAAGAGGGAAGGGATATGGGGATATATGTATACGTATAGCTGATTCACTTTGTTATACAGCAGAAACTAATGCAACATTGTAAAGCAATTATACTCCAATAAAGATGTTAAAAAAATAAAAATAAAAAGAAGGAGATCTCATCTCTCACAGAGAGGAAAATATGCAGGTAAGTGGGAGAGAGCTATGCCTTAAAGACGAATCTCCTCAGGTTGCCAGCCATCTGTGAGGTGGGGAAGGAGTGCCAGGCCTGGCAGGCTCAAGCATGGACAGGTGTCTCAGCCACCTGGCCCCTCTGGGGAGAATGGGAAGGCAGCAGTACATTGGCGAGTTTCTTAAACAGAAAACAACAATATCTGCAAAATGGACCTGAGAATCCAAGGTGTTCTGGCTGACACACAGGTGGAGCCTCCCAAGGCAAGTTTCCTCCACTCACCCACGTGTCAGGTTTGAAATTATGGGGCAATGCAGGTATTTTTCCTTCACAAACTAATTGTGATTCTTTAAAACTCAGGTTGCATAATAACAAGATATTTGAGATTGTGGACTCTATTATAAGGGGACTTTTTGTATACTGTATCAGGTTTGGAAAGTTTCAGCTCTTTGAGGTATAAAAAAAGCAAAGGTTATATTTAATATTTACAGGAGTGAGAGTATTAGGGGAAAGGAGTGACCTGGCCATACTCCTGGGCTCTTAGATCAACCATCCCCAGATCCCTCCTACCATGCTCTGCTCTGACCCCAGAGAGGAGCTGTGATTCTGTGGCTCAAAAAGCATCTTCCCAGGAAACAAGATGCTTAGGCTTTGCAGGTTCTTGTCGGCACCAGCAAACCTTACAAGCAAGTCTCTTGGGCTTGTCTCAGGAAGGGGATCAATCAAGGGCCCTCTCAGTCCTGGGAGGAACAGCACTGCTCTGTCCCTTGTCTGGGCTCCACACAGGGGCAGTGATAACGGAGCAGGAGGTGTTCCTCTTCTCTCTCTAATGGCGCCCCCAGCTTTCCTCTGAGCTTAGAATGTCGCCACTTGAAATCCTGGGTCTTCACTACAGGCTCTCCTGGCATTTCTTCAGGAACAGGGAAGGTCTCACTAGACACTTTCCACCAGCAGTGACATTAGAAGAGTGATTGACACACATGAAATGACACCACGGGAGGTGGAAGGACACACAGCCTTGGCAATTGTGACATCAACTAATTATGTAACTGTGTGAGCCACTTCACCACTTTGGGCCTCAGTTTCCTCTCTATGAAAAGTGTCTGTTGAACAAAATCTCTTCAACTGTAAAATTATATTACCTGTAAGATTAAATTACAATGTAAATATCCATTATGGCAAATAATTGAGCATAAGTTGCATTTCTACATACCAAGAAGGAGGCTTGTACTTTAGCAGTTATATACAAAGGCTTTATAGAGTTATAAACTCATCACCTGGGAGAAATCTAAGCCCCAAAAGGCATTCTGTATTACAAGGGAGAAAATGATTATGTTTATTTGCAATCTGATAATGTTACCTGGACAAAATGTATTTCCCTTTAGGGTGTTAGTCTACCCAGAAATAGAGAAAATGTGAAAGACAAAGTTGGGAATAGGTATTTGGAATACTTTGTGTTGAAACTTTTTTTTTTTTTTTTTTTTGCGGTACGCGGGCCTCTCACTGTTGTGGCCTCTCCCGCTGCGGAGCACAGGCTCTGGACGCACAGGCTCAGCGGCCATGGCTCACGGGTCCAGCCGCTCCGCGGTACGTGGGATCCTCCCGGACCGGGGCACGAACCCGTGTCCCTTGCATCGGCAGGCGGACTCTCAACCACTGCGCCACCAGGGAAGCCCGAAACTTTTCTTTTACATAGCAGAACAAATGATGAAATATTTTATTATAGGTAAACTAGCATCTACGTGAATGAATAGAGCTCATATACAATAAGCTAGACAGCTCCTTCTCAGCAATGTGTATGTGTAGGTCTGTGTGTGTGTGTTCATGTCTACACTTAATGAGTGACAGCTGAGTTTGTATAAAAGTCTACAGTATTGCATTTGAAGCTAGAAAATGATATTTGGCTGACTTTGAGATGTCATATTTATCACCTCATCTACTCTATTTTTGTCTTCTCTAAGTGTAAAGAAAAACTCTCTAACTGATTTTAAATGCTTTTTAATTTGTATCTGTTGAAAGATGGTAATTTCAGTTATTAAGGGGTAAAATAAAAGGACAAAATGTTATTTCTATCTTCTGAAAAGTCAAAGACAATCTTTTCTTGCCCTAAAAAGAATTATTTGAAGTGACAAAAAACTTTATAAATGACAGACATTCCAAGAATGCAAACGTGTAACAATAATTGCTTTCACTGACATCATTTGATTTTAACAATTTCATAGAACAGTAGAACAGACAATACTGTTATCTTCATTTCATAGATGAAGAAACTGAGGTCTGATTGTGACTTGCCAAGAGTCACAGTTACAATTATCTTCTGCAGCAGCGGAAGATGTTAGAGCCTTGTTTACACTCAGATGTTCTAATCCCATCTTTCTTGTGATTTTCCTCTACATTGGCTAGTCTTAGAACTGCAATGTCACGTTTGTGGTTGCAGTATTTCTGTGCTACTATTCGGTATTATTTAGAGTACTTTAGAGCACAATTGTTTTTCTCATATTGTTGCTATTAATTATGAAAACAAATGAAACTAATTAAGGTAAATTACTGAAAGTAAAAAGCATTTGTCATCAGTAGTACCTCCGTTTTTTTTGTTTTTGTTGACCAGTCACATCATCCATCAGGGATTATTAAATAAAACAGAGCAAAATCTCTTCACTCAAAGTTATATCTTATCTTGTTCATCAATAGAATATTAGTGCGAAACAACTTTATTAAAAAATTTTAAAGTAAGAAAGTCAACTTTTATTGTAATATCATATGACTCAGAAAATTTATGAAGGGCTTTCTAAGACATGATTTTTTTCAGTGTCCTTTATTTGTTAGTTCTGGATTTAGGGAAATGATAAAAAATTTTTTTTTTTCCTTTCTTGTTTTGGGGTAAAGCAACAGTGATATAGTGAATATATTATTGTTCAGTCTCACTTTTACAGCAAAATCACCAATTAATTTACATTGATCACATCAAAGAACTATTTTGCCTTCTTTATTTCATTTGCATCAAATTATTTTTAGCATATATATTCAGGGTCTCTTGTGAATGCAAGAAAAGACACTAAATAAATGAAAAAAATATCTTAGCACAGAATAAAACAAGAGGCAGTGTAGTGTAGGAAGTAGGTGACTGCAGGTCTCCACAATTTACCAGCTATGTGACCTTATGCAAATTACTTAATCTCTTTAGCCTCTGTTTTTAAAATTATAGAAACATAGGGTTTCTGTGCAGAGCAAAACATTAATATATATAAAAGCTTGAGAGATGCAGCTAACATCTAGGTTACACTTGAATTTATCCTGATTAAAAAGTCGATGACGGGCTTCCCTGGTGGCGCAGTTGTTGAGAGTCCGCCTGCCGATGCAGGGGACATGGGTTTGGGCCCCAGTCCGGGAAGATCCCACATGCCGCAGAGCGGCTGGGCCCGTGAGCCATGGCCGCTGAGCCTGCGCGTCCGGAGCCTGTGCTCCGCAACGGGAGAGGCCACAACAGTGAGAGTCCCGCGTACCAAAAAAAAAAAAAAAAAAAAAGTCGATGACATGAGATACATTTTAGAGCTCTACCAATAGGTCAGACAAATTGATGTTTCTTGCTTATACTGTCCCTAAATACTTGATTAACTATTTACAGAGCCATGTCCAACACAGTCAGTAAGTTCAAGCTAGTAAAGTCTTTCTAAATAAAACGTAAGCTCCTCCCTAAATCATAACCTGATTCTTCCAATTACATCCTAAATTTGACAACAACTTTGCCAGATTTTATAAATTATTTTTAGTATTATCTTTTTCTGATATCCTTATACCATTTCTTTTAAGAAACTGTGATTATAATAATGGAACAGAAAGATTCCAGGATAGAATAAAGAAAACATGAAAGTCAGTTTCTTGTAGTAGAAGAAAGAGGTTTTCCATGTTGCTGTTCCATAGGTCCATGGTTGCTACCATGTGGTGGGCATGGTACAATTGGGATCTACAGAGCTTCAACCAGGGATCGCTGAATCTATATTCCAAGTAACTATTGTCTGCATATTGAAAAAAAATGATTCACACATATACGCTACCATTTTAAAATTTATATAGTTTCTATTGTGATTAATGAAATACAACTGTTTAAAAATTGCTAAATATTTAGCAGCATTCTGTCTTCTCAATTAGTGGGTGCAATTATTATCTTACTGGGAAGGGGTTCACACTTTCCATGTAAATGAGGCACTTATCTTCAAAACATTGGGGGACCACTCCTTTGTGGATCTTAGTATGTCAATAACAGTACAATTTTGTTTATTTGACTGATGACTTTATATAGCATCAAAAACTGAGCCGGAATTTGATATCTTGTCTTATCCATTCCCTGCAAATAATTAGGGTCAGTCTTTAAACACCCATGACTCATACTTTTTAATTAGAAACAAACAAGCAGCGACTTACAGAGAAGGGGATTTATGGCTCTTTGTTTCCAATATGTGCCGGCTCTAAGTGCTAGAATAACAGCATACTTCTTCTTTCTGTGAATCGGTTTCTCCACGCTGGAGATGGAAGAGCTGCTCAGTTTTGCTCAGATGGAACCACATGCCCAGTAGAAGCCTATCATGTATTTATATAAGAACAGAGAAGAAGTCACGGTGTCTACTTTCTGATTTTGGAGACTAGCTTTTATATGGCATATTTTCCAAATTAAAAATATTTTGAACATACCTTTAGGATGCCATCGAAGAGTCCCTTGTGATGGGTTAATTAAATCTAACACATTTAAAAATAACGCTGCGTGTTGTGGGACAGATGCAGCCTTTGGAAAAAGAAAGAGCTTACACTGAACATTGCAACAGATTTTTGTTATTTAATAGTAGGCAACAGACATGTTTACAGAATATGTTTTCAAAGCCTGGTTGGAAAGTATCTTTCTGATACATTCAGCTCTGCTGACAATGGAAGAAATCAGGAAATCCATATTTAGAGAGAAGGATGACTGTATACTTTTATTTCTCAATCAACTCAAATTTGCCTCATCATTTAAAAGTAGTGCCCTCTCGCATAATATCATTCAAATTTAACTAGAAGAAAGAACCATTCCAAAATCCCTTCCCAAATGCCAAGATGATGACTAGGATGGAAAATTTGTTCTTATTTAAGAGCAAACAGTCAGGTGTACACTTGTCAGAGTGATTTTGGAAATTCAAAAGGATGTCCAAAACTTTAAGAAATGTAAGAGAAAGAGCTAGAGAGAACTGAATTGTTCTGCCCAAGAAAATGGAAATGATCTGTTATTTTTTACCCTTGAGGGTAAGAGAGGAGAAGATATGGGGGAGGAGGAGAGAGAATAGACCAAGAAAGAAGGTAAAGCATCCAAAAGACTTTCAAGAACGGAGATATCTAAAACACATTCTTAACTTTGCACCACTCTGTTGTAAAACCTCCCTTCCTTCAGTAAAGTCACCTATTCCACATGCAGTCCGCAAATACCCAGCAAGACTTTAGTTAAGTGGATCTTTCTGGGCATGCAGGAAAGAAAGGAGAACTACATTTTGGTTGTTGCCAGTGCAAAGTTAAAGAAAATGTCACAAGAAACCAAGTGGAGTACAAAATTTGAAGGGTGCAAGAAGGTGGAAAGAAAGGTGAACATGAGAACTCAATCCTCCCTCCACCACGAAAGATTTGAAGAAATGGGCTGCATTGGGCTTTTTCCCAGAGCAGCAAGGAAGTCTATAATCTGAACATGTTTTTACATTAAAGTTGGAGATATCCAGGAGCGATCTGAATTATATAAAATTATTTTTATTTTATTAAATGCTGTTTACCAGACTCAGAATCAAATTGGCTGAGTCACAGTTATGTGCTTGCTGCAGAAGATAATTGTAAATTTGCTGTATAGCAAATTATTCCAGAGTTGGCTATAAATTGTTTGCTTCACAAATATGGCAGGATGGATAATCAGAATAAATAGACTACGGAGCTATAGGACAAGCACTTCAATGCAGCAGCGATAATTACTTAAATCTGAGATACCACCATTATTAAGTAATAAAGTGTTTTCTAAGTGTGAAGGTTACCATTAGATTGCAGTTGGCATTTATTTGTAAACTGATTTTTCTGGTTTTGAAGATGAATTCATGCCAGAACCATTAAATTTACTTTCCTAACAGCAATATTAATGAGAGAAAACCAATAGATGTAATCTTGCATTATTATTGATACAT